>NC_142287.1:3600000-3900000 GCF_965620075.1 Prunus avium
ACCAAATGACCCCTCCCACCATATTATCTTGTTGCCCAGGTTTTGGGCTCGATCCGAAATCAATAGGTGTGAGAAACTGGACAATTCCAGTTCAACGGCAGTTCGTTCCTAATTGGACTTGTCGGTGTATCCCATACTTCTAGCGATTGGATTTCACTCAAAACTCACAAAATGACTCCTCCCACCATATTATGACATTTCCCATGTTTTGGGCTCAATCCGAAATCAATAGGTGTGAGAAATTGGACAATTCAAGTTCAGCGGCATTTTGTTCCTAATTGGAGTGGTTGGTGTATTCCATACTTCTAGCGATTAGATTTCACTCAAAACTCACCAAATGACTCCTCCCACCATATTATGATGTTGCCCAAGTTTTGGTCTCGATACGAATTCAATGGGTGTGAGAAGTTGGACAATTCAAGTTCAACGGCAGTTCGTTCCTAATTGGAGTGGTTGGTGTATTCCATACTTCTGGCGATTGGATTTCACCCAAAACTTACCAAATGACCCCTCCCACCATATTATCATGTTGCCCAAGTTTTGGGCTCGATCCGAAATCAATAGGTGTGAGAAATTGGACAATTCAAGTTCAACGGCAGTTCGTTCCTAATTGGAGTGGTCGGTGTATTCCATACTTCTAGCGATTGGATTTCACTCAAAACTCTCCAAATGACTCCTCCCACCATATTATGATGTTGCCCAAGTTTTGGGCTCGATCCGAAATCAATAGGTGTGAGAAATTGGACAATTCAAGTTCAACGGCAGTTCGTTCCTAATGGGAGTGGGTGGTGTATTCCATACTTCTAGCGATTGGATATCTCTCAAAACTCTCGAAATGACTCCTCCCACCATATTATGATGTTGCCCAAGTTTTCGGCTCGATCCGAAATCAATAGGTGTGAGAAATTGGACAATTCAAGTTCAACGGCAGTTCGTTCCTAATTGGAGTGGTTGGTGTATCCCACACTTCTAGCGATTGGATTTCACTCGAAACTCACCAAATGACTCCTCCCACCATATTATGATGTTGCCCAAGTTTGGGGCACGATCCAAAATCAATAGGTGTGAGAAATTGGACAATTCAAGTTCAAGGGCAGTTCGTTCCTAATTGGAGTGGTTGATGTATTCCATACTTCTAGCGATTGGATTTCACCCAAAACTCACCAAATGACCCCTCCCACCATATTATCATGCTGCCCAGGTTTTGGGCTCGATCCGAAATCAATAGGTGTGAGAAATTGGACAATTCAAGTTCAACGGCAGTTCGTTCCTAATTGGAGTGGTTGGTGTATTCCATACTTCTAGCGATTGGATTTCACTCTAAACTCACCAAATGACTCCTCCCACCATATTACGATGTTGCCCAAGTTTTGGGCTCGATCCGAAATCAATAGGTGAAAGAAATTGGACAATTCAAGTTCAACGGCAGTTCGTTCCTAATTGGAGTGGTTGGTGTATTCCATACTTCTAGTGATTGGATTTCTTTCAAAACTCACCAAATGACTCCTCCCACCATATTATGATGTTGCCCAAGTTTTGGGCTCGATCCGAAATCAATAGGAGAGAGATATTGGACAATTCAAGTTCAACGGCAGGTCGTTCCTAATTGGAGTGGTTGGTATATTCCATACTTCTAGCGATTGGATTTCACCCAAAACTCACCAAATGACTCCTCCCACCATATTATCTTGTTGCCCAGGTTTTGGGCTCGATCCGAAATCAATAGTTGTGAGAAATTGGACAATTCCAGTTCAACGGCAGTTCGTTCCTAATTGGAGTGGTTGGTGTATTCCATACTTCTAGCGATTGGATTTCACTCAAAACTCACCAAACGACTCCTCCCACCATATTATGATGTTGCCTAAGTTTGGGGCTCGATCCGAAATCAATAGGTGTGAGAAATTGGACAATTCAAGTTCAACAGCAGTTCATTCCTAATTGGAGTGGTTAGTGTATTCCATACTTATAGTGATTGGATTTCACGCAAAACTCACCAAATGACTCCTCCCACCAGATTATGATGTTGCCCAAGTTTTGGGCTCGATCCGAAATCAATAGGATTAAGAAATTGGATAATTCAAGTTCAACGGCAGTTCGTTCCTAATTGGAGTGGTTAGTGTATTCCATACTTCTAGCGATTGGATTTCACTCAAAACTCACCAAATGACTCCTCCCACCATATTATGTTGTTGCCCAAGTTTTGGGCTCGGTCCGAAATCAATAGGTGTGAGAAATTGGACAATTCAAGTTCAACGGCAGTTCGTTCCTATTTGGAGTGGTTGGTGTATTCCATACTTCTTGCGGTTGGATTTCACTCAAAACTCACCAAATGACTCCTCCCACCATATTATGATGTTGCCCAAGTTTTGGGTTTGATCCGAAATCAATAGGTTTGAGAAATTGGACAATTCAAGTTCAACGGCAGTTCGTTCCTAATTGGAGTGGTTGGTGCATTCCAAAGTTCTAGCGATTGGATTTCACTCAAAACTCCCCAAATAACTCCTCCCACCATATTATGATGTTGCCCAAGTTTTGGGCTCGATCCGAAATCAATAGGTTTGAGAAATTGGACAATTCAAGTTCAACGGCAGTTCGTTCCTAATTGGAGTGGTTGGTGTATTCCATACTTCTAGCGATTGGATTTCACTCAAAACTCACCAAATGACTCCTCCCACCATATTATGATGTTGCCCAAGTTTTGGGCTCAATCCGAAATCAATAGGTGTAAGACAATGGATAATTGAAGTTCAACGGCATTTCGTTCCTAATTGGAGTGGTTGGTGTATTCTATACTTGTAGCGATTGGATTTCACCGAAAACTAACCAAATGACCCTTCTCATCATATTATCATGTTGCCCAGGTCTTGGTCTCGATCCGAAATCAGTAGGTGTGAGAAATTGGACAATTCAAGTTCAACGGCTGTTCGTTCCTAATTGGAGTTGTTGGTGTATTCCATACTTCAGGCGATTGGATTTCACTCAAAACTCACCAAATGACTCCTCCCACCATATTATGACGTTGCCCAAGTTTGGGGCTTGATCCGAAATCAATAGGTGTGAGAAATTGGACAATTCAAGTTCAACGGCAGATCGTTCCTAATTGGAGTGGTTGGTGTATTCCATACTTCTGGCGATTGGATTTCACCCAAAACTAACCAAATTACCCCTCTCACCATATTATCATGTTGCCAAGGTTCTCGGCTCGATCCGAAATCAACAGGTGTGTGAAATTGGACAATTCAAGTTCAACGGCAGTTCGTTCCTAATTGGAGTGGTTGGTGCATTCCATACTTCTAGCGATTGGATTTCACTCAAGACTCACCAAATGACTCCTCCCACCATATTTTGATGTTGCCCAAGTTTTGTGCTCGATCCGAAATCAATAGGTGAAAGAAATTGGGCAATTCAAGTTCAACGGCAGTTCGTTCCTAATTGGAGTGGTTGGTGTATTCCATACTTATAGCGATTGGATTTCACTCAAAACTCACCAAATGACTCCTCCCACCATATTATGATGTTGCCCAAGTTTAGGGCTCGATCCGAAATCAATAGGTGAAAGAAATTGGACAATTTAAGTTCAACGACAGTTCGTTCCTAATTGGAGTGGTTGGTGTATTCCATACTTCTAGCGATTGGATTTCACTCAAAACTCACATAACGACTCCTCCCACCATATTGTGATGTTGCCCAAATTTTGGGCTCGATCCGAAATCAATAGGTTTGAGACATTGGACACTTCAAGTTCAACGGCAGTTCGTTCCTAATTGGAGTGGTTGGTGTATTCCCTACTTCTAGCGATTGGATTTCACCCAAAACTCACCAAGTGACTCCTCCCACCATATTATGATGTTGCTCAGGTTTTGGGCTCGATAGGAAATCAATAGGTGTGAGAAATTGGACAATTCAAGTTCAACGGCAGTTCGTTCCTAATTGGAGTGGTTGGTGTATTCCATACTTCTAGCGATTGGATTTCACCCAAAACTAACCAAATGACCCCTCTCACCATATTATCATGTTGCCCAGGTTTTGGGCTCGATCCGAAATCAACAGGTGTGAGAAATGGGACAATTCAAGTTCAACGGCAGTTCATTCCTAATTGGAGTGGTTGGTGTATTCCATACTTCTAGCGATTGGATTTCACCCAAAACTCACCAAATGACCCCTCCCACCATATTATCTTGTTGCCCAGGTTTTCGGCTCGATCCGAAATCAATAGTTGTGAGAAATTCGACAATTCCAGTTCAACGGCAGTTCGTTCCTAATTGGAGTGGTTGGTGTATTCCATACTTCTAGCGATTGGATTGAACTCAAAACTCACCAAATGACTCCTCCCACCATATTATGATGTTGCCCAAGTTTTGGGCTCGATCCGAAATCAATAGGTGTAAGAAATTGGATAATTCAAGTTCAACGGCAGTTCGTTCCTAATTGGAGTGGTTGGTGTATTCCATACTTCTAGCGATTGGATTTCACTCAAAATTCACCAAATGACTCCTCCCACCATATTATGATGTTGCCCAAGTTTTGGGCTCGATCCGAAATCAATAGGTGTGAGAAAATGGACAATTCAAGTTCAACGGCAGTTCGTTCGTAATTGGAGTGGTTGGTGTATTCCAAACTTCTAGCGATTGGATTTCACTCAAAACTCACAAAATGACTCCTCCCACCATATTGTGATGTTGCCCAAGTTTTGGGCTCGATCCGAAATCAATAGGTGTGAGAAATTGGACAATTCAAGTTCAACGGCAGTTCGTTCCTAATTGGAGTGGTTGGTGTATTCTATACTTCTAGCGATTGGATTTCACTCAAAACTCACCAAATGACTCCTCCCACCATATTATGATGTTGCCCAAGTTTTGGGCTCGATCCGAAATCAATAGGTCTTCCAAATTGGACAATTCAAGTTCAACGGCAGTTCGTTCCTAATTGGAGTGGTTGGTGTATTCCATACTTCTAGCAATTGGATTTCACTCAAAACTCACCAAATGACTCCTCCCGCCATATTATGATGTTGCCCAAGTTTTGGGCTCGATCCGAAATCAATAGGTGTTCCAAATTGGACAATTCAAGTTCAACTGCAGTTCGTTCCTAATTGATGTGGTTGGTGTATTCCATACTTCTAGCGATTGGATTTCACTCAAAACTCACCAAATGACTCCTCCCACCATATTATGATATTGCCCAAGTTTTGGGCTCGATCCGAAATCAGTAGGTGTTCCAACTTGGACAATTCAAGTTCAACGGCAGTTCGTTCCTAATTGGAGTGGTTGGTGTATTCCATACTTCTAGCGATTGGATTTCACTCAAAACTCACCAAATGACTCCTCCCACCATATTATGATATTGCCCAAGTTTTGGGCTCGATCCGAAATCAATAGGTGTTCCAACATGGATAATTCAAGTTCAACGGCAGTTCGTTCCTAATTGGAGTGGTTGGTGTATTCCATACTTCTAGCGATTGGATTTCACTCAAAACTCACCAAATGACTCCTCCCACCATATTATGATATTGCCCAAGTTTTGGGCTCGATCCGAAATCAATAGGTGTTCCAACTTGTACAATTCAAGTTCAACGGAAGTTCGTTCCTAATTGGAGTGGTTGGTGTATTCCATACTTCTAGCGATTGGATTTCACTCAAAACTCACCAAATGACTCCTCCCACCATATTATGAAATTGCCCAAGTTTTGGGCTCGATCCGAAATCAATAGGTGTTCCAACTTGGACAATTCAAGTTCAACGGCAGTTCGTTCCTAATTGGAGTGGTTGGTGTATTCCATACTTCTAGCGAATGGATTTCACTCAAAACTCACCAAAAGACTCCTCCCGCCATATTATGATGTTGCCCAAGTTTTGGGCTCGATCCGAAATCAATAGGTGTGAGAAATTGGACAATTCAAGTTCAACGGCAGTTCGTTCCTAATTGGAGTGGTTCGTGTATTCCACACTTCTTGCGATTGGATTTCACTCAAAACTCACCAAATGACTCCTCCCACCATATTATGTTGTTGCCCAAGTTTTGGGCTCGATCCGAAATCAATAGGTTTTCGAAATTGGACAATTCAATTTCAACGGCAGTTCGTTCCTAATTGGAGTGGTTGGTGTATTCCGTACTTCTAGCGATTGGATTTCACTCGAAACTCACCAAATGACTCCTCCCACCATATTATGTTGTTGCCCAAGTTTTGGCCTCGATCCGAAATCAATAGGTGTTCCAACTTGGACAATTCAAGTTCAACGGCAGTTCGTTCGTAATTGGAGTGGTTGGTGTATTCCATACTTCTAGCGATTGGATTTCACTCAAAACTCACCAAAAGACTCCTCCCACCATATTATGATGTTGCCCATGCTTTGGGCTCGATCCTAAATCAATAGGTGTGAGAAATTGGACAATTCAAGTTCAACGGCAGTTCGTTCCTAATTGGAGTGGTTCGTGTATTCCACACTTCTTGCGATTGGATTTCACTCAAAACTCACCAAATGACTCCTCCCACCATATTATGTTGTTGCCCAAGTTTTGGGCTCGATCCGAAATCAATAGGTTTTCGAAATTGGACAATTCAATTTCAACGGCAGTTCGTTCCTAATTGGAGTGGTTGGTGTATTCCGTACTTCTAGCGATTGGATTTCACTCGAAACTCACCAAATGACTCCTCCCACCATATTATGTTGTTGCCCGAGTTTTGGGCTCGATCCGAAATCAATAGGTGTTCCAACTTGGACAATTCAAGTTCAACGGCAGTTCGTTTGTAATTGGAGTGGTTGGTGTATTCCATACTTCTAGCGATTGGATTTCACTCAAAACTCACCAAAAGACTCCTCCCACCATATTATGATGTTGCCCAAGTTTTGGGCTCGATCCGAAATCAATAGGTGTGAGAAATTGGACAATTCAAGTTCAACGGCAGTTCGTTCCTAATTGGAGTGGTTGGTGTATTCCACACTTCTTGCGATTGGATTTCACTCAAAACTCACCAAATGACTCCTCCCACCATATTATGATGTTGCCCAAGTTTTGGGCTTGATCTAAAATCAATAGCTGTGAGAAATTGGACAATTCAAGTTCAACGGCAGTTCGTTCCTAATTGGAGTGGTTGGTGTATTCCATACTTCTAGCGATTGGATTTCACTCAAAACTCACCAAATGACTCCTCCCACCATATTATGATATTGCCCAAGTTTTGGGCTCGATCCGAAATCAATAGGTGTTCCAACTTGTACAATTCAAGTTCAACGGCAGTTCGTTCCTAATTGGAGTGGTTGGTGTATTCCATACTTCTAGCGATTGGATTTCACTCAAAACTCACCAAATGACTCCTCCCACCATATTATGAAATTGCCCAAGTTTTGGGCTCGATCCGAAATCAATAGGTGTTCCAACTTGGACAATTCAAGTTCAACGGCAGTTCGTTCCTAATTGGAGTGGTTGGTGTATTCCATACTTCTAGCGAATGGATTTCACTCAAAACTCACCAAAAGACTCCTCCCGCCATATTATGATGTTGCCCAAGTTTTGGGCTCGATCCGAAATCAATAGGTGTGAGAAATTGGACAATTCAAGTTCAACGGCAGTTCGTTCCTAATTGGAGTGGTTCGTGTATTCCACACTTCTTGCGATTGGATTTCACTCAAAACTCACCAAATGACTCCTCCCACCATATTATGTTGTTGCCCAAGTTTTGGGCTCGATCCGAAATCAATAGGTTTTCGAAATTGGACAATTCAATTTCAACGGCAGTTCGTTCCTAATTGGAGTGGTTGGTGTATTCCGTACTTCTAGCGATTGGATTTCACTCGAAACTCACCAAATGACTCCTCCCACCATATTATGTTGTTGCCCAAGTTTTGGCCTCGATCCGAAATCAATAGGTGTTCCAACTTGGACAATTCAAGTTCAACGGCAGTTCGTTCGTAATTGGAGTGGTTGGTGTATTCCATACTTCTAGCGATTGGATTTCACTCAAAACTCACCAAAAGACTCCTCCCACCATATTATGATGTTGCCCAAGCTTTGGGCTCGATCCGAAATCAATAGGTGTGAGAAATTGGACAATTCAAGTTCAACGGCAGTTCGTTCCTAATTGGAGTGGTTGGTGTATTCCACACTTCTTGCGATTGGATTTCACTCAAAACTCACCAAATGACTCCTCCCACCATATTATGATGTTGCCCAAGTTTTGGGCTTGTTCTAAAATCAATAGCTGTGAGAAATTGGACAATACAAGTTCAACGACAGTTCGTTCCTAATTGGAGTGGTTGGTGTATTCCATACTTCTAGCGATTGGATTTCACTCAAAACTCACCAAATGACTCCTCCCACCATATTATGATATTGCCCAAGTTTTGGGCTCGATCCGAAATCAATAGGTGTTCCAACTTGGACAATTCAAGTTCAACGGCAGTTCGTTCCTAATTGGAGTGGTTGGTGTATTCCATACTTCTAGCGATTGGATTTCACTCAAAACTCACCAAAAGACTCCTCCCACCATATTATGATGTTGCCCAAGTTTTGGGCTCAATCCGAAATCAATAGGTGTGAGAAATTGGACAATTCAAGTTCAACGGCAGTTCGTTCCTAATTGGAGTGGTTGGTGTATTCCACACTTCTTGCGATTGGATTTCACTCAAAACTCACCAAATGACTCCTCCCACCATATTATGATGTTGCCCAAGTTTTGGGCTTGATCTGAAATCAATAGCTGTGAGAAATTGGACAATTCAAGTTCAACGGCAGTTCGTTCCTAATTGGAGTGGTTGGTGTATTCCATACTTCTAGCGATTGGATTTCACTCAGAACTCACCAAATGACTCCTCCCACCATATTATGATATTGCCCAAGTTTTGGGCTCGATCCGAAATCAATAGGTGTTCCAACTTGGACAATTCAAGTTCAACGGCAGTTCGTTCCTAATTGGAGTGGTTGGTGTATTCCATACTTCTAGCGATTGGATTTCACTCAAAACTCACCAAAAGACTCCTCCCACCATATTATGATGTTGCCCAAGTTTTGGGCTCGATCCGAAATCAATAGGTGTGAGAAATTGGACAATTCAAGTTCAACGGCAGTTCGTTCCTAATTGGAGTGGTTGGTGTATTCCACACTTCTTGCGATTGGATTTCACTCAAAACTCACCAAATGACTCCTCCCACCATATTATGTTGTTGCCCAAGTTTTGGGCTCGATCCGAAATCAATAGGTTTTCGAAATTGGACAATTCAAGTTCAACGGCAGTTCGTTCCTAATTGGAGTGGTTGGTGTATTCCGTACTTCTAGCGATTGGATTTCACTCAAAACTCACCAAATGACTCCTCCCACCATATTATGTTGTTGCCCAAGTTTTGGGCTCGATCCGAAATCAATAGGTCTTCCAAATTGGACAATTCAAGTTCAACGGCAGTTCGTTCCTAACTGGAGTGGTTGGTGTATTCCATACTTCTAGCGATTGGATTTCACTAATAACTCACCAAATGACTCCTCCCACCATATTATGTTGTTGCCCAAGTTTTGGGCTCAATCCGAAATCAATAGGTGTGAGAAATTGGACAATTCAAGTTCAACGGCAGTTCGTTCCTAATTGGAGTGGTTGGTGTATTCCACACTTCTTGCGATTGGATTTCACTCAAAACTCACCAAATGACTCCTCCCACCATATTATGATGTTGCCCAAGTTTTGGGCTTGATCTGAAATCAATAGCTGTGAGAAATTGGACAATTCAAGTTCAACGGCAGTTCGTTCCTAATTGGAGTGGTTGGTGTATTCCATACTTCTAGCGATTGGATTTCACTCAAAACTCACCAAATGACTCCTCCCACCATATTATGATATTGCCCAAGTTTTGGGCTCGATCCGAAATCAATAGGTGTTCCAACTTGGACAATTCAAGTTCAACGGCAGTTCGTTCCTAATTGGAGTGGTTGGTGTATTCCATACTTCTAGCGATTGGATTTCACTCAAAACTCACCAAAAGACTCCTCCCACCATATTATGATGTTGCCCAAGTTTTGGGCTCGATCCGAAATCAATAGGTGTGAGAAATTGGACAATTCAAGTTCAACGGCAGTTCGTTCCTAATTGGAGTGGTTGGTGTATTCCACACTTCTTGCGATTGGATTTCACTCAAAACTCACCAAATGACTCCTCCCACCATATTATGTTGTTGCCCAAGTTTTGGGCTCGATCCGAAATCAATAGGTTTTCGAAATTGGACAATTCAAGTTCAACGGCAGTTCGTTCCTAATTGGAGTGGTTGGTGTATTCCGTACTTCTAGCGATTGGATTTCACTCAAAACTCACCAAATGACTCCTCCCACCATATTATGTTGTTGCCCAAGTTTTGGGCTCGATCCGAAATCAATAGGTCTTCCAAATTGGACAATTCAAGTTCAACGGCAGTTCATTCCTAACTGGAGTGGTTGGTGTATTCCATACTTCTAGTGATTGGATTTCACTCAAAACTCCCCAACAGACTCCTCCCACCATATTATGATGTTGCCCAAGTTTTGGGCTCGATCCAAAATCAATAGGTGTTCAAAATTGGACAATTCAAGTTCAACGGCAGTTCGTCCCTAATTGCAGTGGTTGGTGTATTCCATACCTCTAGCGATTGGATTTCACTCAAAACTCACCAAATGACTCCTCCCACCATATTATGATGTTGCCCAAGTTTTGGGCTCGTTCCGAAATCAATAGGTGTTCCAAGTTGGACAATTCAAGTTCAACGGCAGTTCGTTCCTAATTGGAGTGGTTGGTGTATTCCATACTTCTAGCAATTGGATTTCAGTCATAACTCACCAAATGACTCCTCCCACCATATTATGATGTTGCCCAAGTTTGGGGCTCGGTCCGAAATCAATAGGTGTGAGAAATTGGACAATTCAAGTACAACGGCAGTTCGTTTCTAATTGGAGTGGTTGGTGTATTCCATACTTCCAGCGATTGGATTTCACTCATAACTCACCAAATGACTCCTCCCACCATATTAAGATGTTGCCCAAATTTTCGGCTCGATCCGAAATCAATAGGTGTTCCATATTGGACAATTCAAGTTCAACGGCAGTTCGTTCCTAATTGGAGTGGTTGGTGTATTGCATACTTCTAGCGATTGGATTTCACGTAAAACTAACCAAATGACTCCTCCCACCATATTATGATGTTGCCCAAGTTTTGGGCTCGATCCGTACTCAATAGGTGTTCGAAATTGGACAATTCAAGTTCAACGACAGTTCTTTCCTAATTGGAGTGGTTGGTGTGTTCCGTACTTCTAGCGATTGGATTTCACGCAAAACTCACCAAATGGCTCCTCCCATGATATTATGATGTTGCCCAAGTTTTGGGCCCGATCCGAAATCAATAGGTGTTCCAAATTGGACAATTCAAGTTCAACGGCAGTTCGTTCCTAATTGGAGTGGTTGGTGTATTCCATACTTCTAGCGATTGGATTTCACTCAAAACTCACCAAATGACTCCTCCCACCATATTATGATGTTGCCCAAGTTTTGGGCTCGATCCGAAATCAATAGGTCTTCCAAATTGGACAATTCAAGTTCAACGGCAGTTCGTTCCTAACTGGAGTGGTTGGTGTATTCCATACTTCTAGCGATTGGATTTTACTCAAAACTCACCAAATGAATCCTCCCACCATATTATGATGTTGCCCAAGTTTTGGGCTCAATACGAAATCAATAGGTGTAAGAAATTTGACAATTTATGTCCAAAGGCAGTTCGTTCCTAATCGTAGTGGTTGGTGTATTCCATAGTTCTAGAGATCGGATTTCACTCAAAACTAACCAAATGACTCCTCCCACGATATTATGATGTTGCCCTTGGTTTGGGCTCGATCCGAAATCAATAGGTGTAAGAAATTGGATAATTCAAGTTCAAGGGCATTTCTCTTTCTAATTGGAGTGGTTGGTGTTTTGGGTAGTTCTGGAGATCGGATTTCACTCAAACAAAACCAAATGACTCCTCCCACCATATTATGGTGTTGTCCAGGTTTTGGGCTCGATCCGAAATAAATAGGTGTAAGAAATTGGACAATATATGTTCAAAACCAGTTAATTCCTAATCGGAGTGGTTGGTATATTCCATAGTTCTAGAGATCGGATTTCACTCAAAACTAACCAAATGACTCCTCCCACCATATTATGATGTTGCCCTTGGTTTAGGCTCGATCCGAAATCAATAGGTGTAAGAAATTGGACAATTCAAGTTCAAAGGCAGTTCGTTCCTGATTGGAGTGGTTGGTGTTTTGGGTAGTTCTACAGGTCGAATTTCACTCAAACTTATGGTGTTTTGTTGTTTTGGACAATATATGTTCAAAGCCAGTTAATTCCTAATCGGATTTCACTCAAAACTAACCAAATGACTCCTCCCACCATATTATGATGTTGCCCTTGGTTTGGGCTCGATCCGAAATCAATAGGTGTAAGAAATTGGACAATTAATGTTCAAAGGCAGTTCGTTCCTAATTGGAGTGGTTGGTGTTTTGGGTAGTTCTGGAGATCGGATTTCACACAAACAAAACCAAATGACTCCTCCCACCATATTATGATGTTGCTCAAGTTTTGAGCTCGATCCGAAATCAATAGGTGTAAGAAATTAGACAGTTCAGGTTCAAAGGTAGTTCGTTCCTAATTGGTGTGGTTGGTGTTTTGGGAAGTTCTAGAGATCGGATTTCACTCAAACTTAACCAAATGACTCCTCCCACCATATTATGATGTTGCTCAAGTTTTGGGCTCGATCCGAAATCAATAGGTGTAAGAAATTGGACAATTCAAGTTCAAAGGGAGTTCCTTCCTAATTGGAGTGGTTGGTGTTTTGGGTAGTTCTGGAGATCGGATTTCACTCAAACAAAACCAAATGACTCCTCCCACCATATTTGCCCTTGTTTTGGGCTCGATTCGAAATCAATAGGTGTAAGAAATTGGACAATTCACGTTCAGAGGCAGTTCATTCCTAATTGGAGTGGTTGGTGTTTTGGGTAGTTCTGGAGATCAGATTTCACTCAAACTTAACCAAATGACTCCTCCCACGATATTATGGTCTTGCCCAGGTTTAAGGCTCGATATGAAATCAATAGGTGTTAGAAATTGGACAATTTATGTTCAAAGGCAGTTCATTCCTAATCGGAGTGGTTGGTGTATTCCATAGTTCTAGATATCGGATCTCGCTCAAAACTAACCAAATGACTCCACCCACCATATTATGATGTTGCCCAAGTTTTGGGCTCGATCCGAAATCAATAGGTGTAAAAAACTGGACAATTCAAGTTCAAAGGCAGTTCGTTCCTAATTCGAGTGGTTGGTGTTTTGGGTAGTTCTAGAGATCGGATTTCACTCAAACTTAACCAAATGACTCCTCCCACCATATTATGTTGTTCCTCAAGTTTTGAGCTCGATACGAAATCAATAGGTGTAAGAAATTCGACAATTGAAGTTCAAAGGCAGTTCGTTCCTAATCGGAGTGGTTGGTGTATTCCATAGTTCTAGAGATCGGATTTCACACAAAACTAACCAAATGACTCCCCACACCATATTATAATGTTGCCCAAGTTTAGGGATCGATCCGAAATCAGTAGGTGTAAGAAATTGGACAATTCAAGTTCAAAGGCAGTTCGTTCCTAATTGGAGTGGTTGGTGTTTTGAGTAGTTCTAGAGATCGGATTTCACTCAAACTTAACCACATGACTCCTCCCAGCATATTATAATGTTGCCCAAGTTTTGGGCTCGATCCGAAATCAATTGGTGTTTGAAATTGGACAATTCAGGTTCAAAGGCAGTTCGTTCCTAATTGGAGTGGTTGGTGTTTTTGGTAGTTCTAGAGATCAGATTTCACTCAAACTTTCCCAAATGACTCCTCCCACCATATTATGACGTTGCCCCAGTTTTGGGGTCGATCCGAAATCAATAGGTGTACAAAATTGGACAATTCAAGTTCACAGGCAGTTCGTTCCTAATTGGAGTGGTTGGTGTTTTGGGTAGTTCTAGAGATCGGATTTCACTCAAACTTAACCAAATGACTCCTCCCACCAAACTATGATGTTGCCCAAGTTTTGCGCAGGATCCGAAATCAGTAGGTGTAAGAAATTGTACAATTCAAGTTCAAAGGAAGTTCGTTCCTAATTGGAGTGGTTGGTGTTTTGGGTAGTTCTAGAGATCGGATTTCACTCAAACTTAACCAAATGACTCCTCCCACAGTGTTATGATGTTGCCCCAGTTTTGGGTTCGATCCGAAATCAATAGGTGTAAGAAATTGGACAATTCAAGTTCAAAGACAATTCGTTCCTAATTGGAGTGGTTGGTGTTTTGGGTAGTTCTAGAGATCGGATTTCACTCAAACTTAACCAAATGACTCGTCCCACCATATTATGATGTTGCCCAAGTTTTGGGCTCGATCCGGAATCAACAGTTGTAAGAAATTGGACAATTTATGTGCAAAGGCAGTTCGTTCCAAATCGGAGTGGTTGGTGTTTTCCATAGTTCTAGAGATCGGATTTCACTCAAAACTAACCAAATGACTCCTCCCACCATATTATGATGTTGCCCAAGTTTTGCGCTAGATGTGGAATCAATAGGTGTAAGAAATTGGACGATTCTAGTTCAAAGGCAGTTCGTTCCTAATCGGAGTGGTTGGTGTATTTCATAGTTCTGGAGATTGGATTTCGCTCAAACTTAACCAAATGAGTCCTCCCACCATATTATGACGTTGCCCCAGTTTTGGTCTCGATCCGAAATCAACAGGTGTAAGAAATTGGACAATTCAAGTACAAAGGCAGTTCGTTCCAAATTAGAGTGGTTGGTGTTTTGGGTAGTTCTAGAGATTGGATTTCACTCAAACTTAACCAAATGACTCCTCCCACCATACTATGACGTTGCCCCAGTTTTGGTCTCGATCCGAAATCAATAGGTGAAAGAAATTGGACAATTCAAGATCTAAGGCAGTTCGTTCCTAATTGGAGTGGTTGGTGTTTTGGGTAGTTCTAGAGATCGGATTTCCCACAAACTTAACTAAATGACTCCTCCCACCATACTATGACGTTGCCCCAGTTTTGGTCTTGATCCGAAATCAATAGGTGTATGAAATTGGACAATTCAAGTTCAAAGGCAGTTCGTTCCTAATTGGAGTGGTTGGTGTTTTGGGTAGTTCTAGAGATTGGATTTCACTAAAACTTAACCAAATGACTCCTCCCACTATATTATGATGTTGCCCCAGTTTTGGGCTCAATCCGAAATCAATAGGTGTAAGAAATTGGACAATTTATGTTCAAAGGCAGTTCGTTCCTAATCAGAGTGGTTGGTGTATTCCAAAGTTCTAGAGATCGGATTTCACTCAAAACTAACCAAATGACTCCTCCCACCGTATTATGATGTTGCCCAAGTTTTGGGCTCGATCCGAAATCAATTGGTGTAAGAAATTGGACAATTCAAGTTCAAAGGCAGTTCGTTCCTAATTAGAGTGGTTGGTGTTTTGGGTAGTTCTAGAGATCTTATTTCACTCAAACTTAACCAAATGACTCCTCCCACTCTATTATGATTTTGCCCCAGTTTTGGGCTCGATCCGAAATCTACAGGTGTAAGAAATTCGACAATTGAAGTTCAAAGGCAATTCGTTCCTAATTGGAGTGGTTGGTGTTTTGGGTAGTTCTAGAGATTGGATTTCACTCAAACTTAACCAAATGACTCCTCCGACCATATTATGATGTTGCCCAAGTTTTGGGCCCGATCCGAAATCAATAGGTGTAAGAAATTGGACAATTTATGTTCAAAGGCAGTTCGTTCCTAATCGGAGTCGTTGGTGTATTTAATAGTTCTTGAGATCGGATTTCACTCAAACTTAACCAAATGACTCCTCCCACCATATGATGATGTTGCCCAAGTTTTGGGCTCGATCCGAAATGAAAAGGTGTAAGAAATTGGACAATTCAAGTTCAAAGGCAGTTCGTTCCTAATTCGAGTGGTTGGGGTTTTGGGTAGTTCTAGAGATCGGATTTCACTGAAACTTAACCAAATGACTCCTCCCACCATATTATGATGTTGCCCAAGTTTTGGGCTCGATCCGGAATCAATAGGTGTAAGAAATTGGACAATTTATGTTCAAAGGCAGTTCGTTCCTAATCGGAGTGGTTGGTGTATTCCATAGTTCTAGAGATCGGATTTCACTCAAAACTAACCAAATGACTCCTCCCACCATATTATGATGTTGCCCAAGTGTTGGGCTCGATCCGAAATCAATAGGTGTAAGAAATTGGACAATCCAAGTTTAACGGCAGTTCATTCTTGATTGGAGTGGTTGGTGTTTTGGGTAGTGCTAGAGGTCGAATTTCACTCAAACTTAACCAAATGACTCCTCCCACCATATTATGATGTTGCCCAAGTTTTGGGCTCGATCCGAAATCAATAGGTGTAAGAAATTGGACAATTTATGTTCAAAGCCAGTTCATTCCTAATCGGAGTGGTTGGTGTATTCCATAGTTCTAGAGATCGGATTTCACTCAAAACTAACCAAATGACTCCTCCCGCCATATTATAATGTTGCCCAAGTTTTGGGCTCGATCCGAAATCAAAAGGTGTAAGAAATTGGACAATTCAAGTTCAAAGGCAGTTCGTTCCTAATTGGAGTGGTTGGGGTTTTGGGTAGTTCTAGAGATCGGATTTCGCTGAAACTTAACCAAATGACTCCTCCCACCATATTATGATGTTCCCCAAGTTTTGGGCTAGATCCGAAATCAATAGGTGTAAGAAATTGGACAAGTCAGGTTCAAAGGCAGTTCGTTCCTAATTGGAGTGGTTGGTGTTTTGGGTAGTTCTAGAGATCGGATTTCACTCAAACTTAACCAAATGACTCCTCCCACCATATGATGATGTTGCCCAAGTTTTGGGCTCGATCCGAAATCAAAAGTTGTAAGAAATTGGACAATTCAAGTTCAAAGGCAGTTCGTTCCTAATTGGAGTGGTTGGGGTTTTGGGTAGTTCTAGAGATCGGATTTCACTGAAACTTAACCAAATGACTCCTCCCACCATATTATGATGTTGCCCAAGTTTTGGGACCGATCCGGAATCAATAGGTGTAAGAAATTGGACAATTTATGTTCAAAGGCAGTTCGTTCCTAATCGGAGTGGTTGGTGTATTCCATAGTTCTAGAGATCGGATTTCACTTAAAACTAACGAATTGACTACTCCCACCCTATTATGATGTTGCACAAGTGTTGGGCTCGATCTGAAATCAATAGGTGTAAGAAATTGGACAATTTATGTGCAAAGGCAAGTCGTTCCTAATCGGAGTGGTTGGGATATTCCATAGTTCTAAAGATCGGATATCACTCAAACTTAACCACAAGACTCGCCCCACCATATTATGGTGTTGCCCAAGTTTTGGGCTCGATCTGAAATCAATACGTGTAAGAAATGGGACAATTCAAGTTCAGAGGCAGTTCATTCCTAATTGGAGTGGTTGGTGTTTTGGGTAGTTCTAGAGATCGGATTTCACTCAAACTTAACCAAATGACTCCTCCCACCATATTGTGATGTTGCCCAAGTTTTGGGCTCTATCCGAAATCAATAGGTGTAAGAAATTGGACAATTCAATTTCAAAGGCAGTTGGTTCCTAATTCGAGTGGTTGGTGTTTTGGGTAGTTCTAGAGATCGGATTTAACAAAAACTTAACCAAATAACTCCTCCCACCATATTATGATGTTGCCCAAGTTTTGGGCTCGATCCGAAATCAATAGGTGTAAGAAATTGGACAATTCAAGTTCAAAGGCAGTTCGTTCCTAATTGGGGTGGTTTGTGTTTTGGGTAGTTCTAGAGATCGAATTTCGCACAAACTTAACCAAATGACTCCTCCCACTATATTATGATGTTGCCCCAGTTTTGGGCTCGATCCGAAATGAATAGGTGTAAGAAATTGGACAATTCAAGTTCGAAGGCTGTTCGTTCCTAATTGGAGTGGTTGGTGTTTTGGGTAGTACTGGAGATCGGATTTCACTCAAACTTAAGCAAATGACTCCTCCCACCCTATTATGTTGTTGCCCAAGTTTTGGACTCGATCCGAAATCAATAGGTGTAAGAAATTGGACAATTCAGGTTCGAAGGCAGTTCGTTCCTAATTGGAGTGGTTGGTGTTTTGGGTAGTACAAGAGATCGGATTTCACTCAACTTAAGCAAATGACTCCTCCCTCCATATTATGATGTTGCCCAAGTTTTGGGCTCGATCCGAAATCAAGAGGTGTAAGAAATTGGACAATTCAAGTTCAAAGGCAGTTCGTTCCAAATTGGAGTGGTTGGGGTTTTGGGTAGTTCTAGAGATGGGATTTAACTCAAACTTAACCAAATGACTCCTCCCACCATATTATGATGTTCAATGGCAGTTCGTTCCAAATCGGAGTGGTTGGTGTATGCCATGGTTCTAGAGATCGGATTTCACTCAAACTTAACCAAATAACTCCTCCCACCATATTATGATGTTGCCCACGTTTTGGGCTCGATCTGAAATCAATACGTGTAAGAAATGGGACAATTCAAGTTCAGAGGCAGTTCATTCCTAATTGGAGTGGTTGGTGTTTTGGGTAGTTCTAGAGATCGGATTTCACTCAAACTTAACCAAATGACTCCTCCCACCATATTGTGATGTTGCCCAAGTTTTGGGCTCTATCTGAAATCAATAGGTGTAAAAAAGTGGACAATTTATGTTCGAAGGCAGTTCGTTCCTAATCGGAATGGTTGGTGTAGTCCATAGTTCTAGAGATCGGATTTCACACAAAACTAACCAAATGACTCCTCCCACCATATTATGATGTTGGCCAAGTTTTGGGTTCGATCCGAAATCAATAGGTGTAAGAAATTGGACAATTAAAGTTCAAAGGTAGTTCGTTCCTAATTGGAGTGGTTGGTGTTTTGGGTAGTTCTAGAGATCTAATTTCACTCAAACTTAACCAAATGACTCCTCCTAGCATATTATAATGTTGCCCAAGTTTTGGGCTCGATCCGAAATCAATAGGTGTAAGAAATTGGACAATTCAGCTTCAAAGGCAGTTCGTTCCTAATTGGAGTGGTTGGTGTTTTGGGTAGTTCTAGAGATCAGATTTCACTCAAACTTAACCAAATGACTCCTCTCACCATATTATGATGTTGCCCAAGTTTTGGGCTCGATCTGGAATCAATAGGTGTAAGAAATTGGACAATTTATGTTCAAAGGCAGTTCGTTCCTAATCGGAGTGGTTGGTGTATTCCATAGTTTTAGAGATCGGATTTCACTCAAAACTAACCAAATGACTCCTCCCACCATATTGTGATGTTGCCCAAGTGTTGGGCTCGATCCGAAATCAATAGGTGTAAGAAATTGGACAATTCAAGTTCAAAGGCAGTTCGTTCCTAGTTGGAGTGGTTGGTGTTTTGGGTAGTTCTAGAGATCGGATTTCACTCAAACTTAACCAAATGACTCCTCCCACCATATTATGTTGTTGCCCAAGTTTTGGGCTCGATCCGAAATCAATAGGTGTAAGAAATTGGACAATTCATGTTCGAAGGCAGTTCGTTCCTAATTGGAGTGGTTGGTGTTTTGGGTAGTACTGGAGATTGGATTTCACTCAAACTTAAGCAAATGACTCCTCCCACCCTATTATGTTGTTGCCCAAGTTTTGGACTCGATCCGAAATCAATAGGTGTAAGAAATTGGACAATTCAAGTTCAAAGGCAGTTCGTTCCTAGTTGGATTGGTTGGTGTTTTGGGTAGTTCTAGAGATCGGATTTCACTCAAACTTAACCAAATGACTCCTCCCACCATATTGTGATGTTGCCCAAGTTTTGGGCTCTATCCGAAATCAATAGGTGTAAAAAATTGGACAATTTATGTTCGAAGGCAGTTCGTTCCTAATCGGAATGGTTGGTGTAGTCCATAGTTCTAGAGATCGGATTTCACACAAAACTAACCAAATGACTCCTCCCACCATATTATGATGTTGGCCAAGTTTTGGGTTCGATCCGAAATCAATAGGTGTAAGAAATTGGACAATTAAAGTTCAAAGGCAGTTCGTTCCTAATTGGAGTGGTTGGTGTTTTGGGTAGTTCTAGAGATCTAATTTCACTCAAACTTAACCAAATGACTCCTCCTAGCATATTATAATGTTGCCCAAGTTTGGGGCTCGATCCGAAATCAATAGGTGTAAGAAATTGGACAATTCAGCTTCAAAGGCAGTTCGTTCCTAATTGGAGTGGTTGGTGTTTTGGGTAGTTCTAGAGATCAGATTTCACTCAAACTTAACCAAATGACTCCTCTCACCATATTATGATGTTGCCCAAGTTTTGGGCTCGATCTGGAATCAATAGGTGTAAGAAATTGGACAATTTATGTTCAAAGGCAGTTCGTTCCTAATCGGAGTGGTTGGTGTATTCCATAGTTTTAGAGATCGGATTTCACTCAAAACTAACCAAATGACTCCTCCCACCATATTGTGATGTTGCCCAAGTGTTGGGCTCGATCCGAAATCAATAGGTGTAAGAAATTGGACAATTCAAGTTCAAAGGCAGTTCGTTCCTAGTTGGAGTGGTTGGTGTTTTGGGTAGTTCTAGAGATCGGATTTCACTCAAACTTAACCAAATGACTCCTCCCACCATATTATGTTGTTGCCCAAGTTTTGGGCTCGATCCGAAATCAATAGGTGTAAGAAATTGGACAATTCATGTTCGAAGGCAGTTCGTTCCTAATTGGAGTGGTTGGTGTTTTGGGTAGTACTGGAGATCGGATTTCACTCAAACTTAAGCAAATGACTCCTCCCACCCTATTATGTTGTTGCCCAAGTTTTGGACTCGATCCGAAATCAATAGGTGTAAGAAATTGGACAATTCAAGTTCAAAGGCAGTTCGTTCCTAGTTGGATTGGTTGGTGTTTTGGGTAGTTCTAGAGATCGGATTTCACTCAAACTTAACCAAATGACTCCTCCCACCATATTATGTTGTTGCCCAAGTTTTGGGCTCGATCCGAAATCAATAGGTGTAAGAAATTGGACAATTCAGGTTCGAAGGCAGTTCGTTCCTAATTGGAGTGGTTGGTGTTTTGGGTAGTTCTAGAGATCGGATTTCACTCAAACTTAACCAAATGACTCCTCCCACCATAGTATGATGTTGCCCAAGTTTTGGGCTCGATCCGAAATCAATAGGTGTAAGAAATTGGACAATTCAAGTTCAAAGGCAGTTCGTTCCTAATTGGAGTGGTTGGGGTTTTGGGTAGTTCTAGAGATCGGATTTCACTCAAACTTAACCAAATGACTCCTCCCACCATATTATGATGTTGCCCAAGTTTTGGGCTCAATCCGGAATCAATAGGTGTAAGAACTTGGACAATTTATGTTCAAAGGCAGTTCGTTCCTAATCGAAGTGGTTGGTGTATTCCATAGTTGTAGAGATCGGATTTCACTCAAAACTAACAAAATGACTGTTCCCACCATATTATGTTGTTGCCCAAGTGTTGGGCTCGATCCGAAATCAATAGGTGTAAGAAATTGGACAATTTATGTGCAAAGGCAATTCGTTCCTAATCGGAGTGGTTGGTGTATTCCATAGTTCTAAAGATCGGATTTCACTCAAACTTAACCACAGGACTGATCAGTTCATAATTGTATATCATTTTGTACCCCTCTAGCTTATGATTTGGTTATGTTATTGAGTTAAACTTGTGCTTTTAATCCCTTTTCTGTTTATCATTCAGTTCATTGGGCCTTAGATAGCAATGGTGGCTTTGGATAGGAAAAGATGCAAAATTGTGCAAAAACGAGCAGACTGAGTTAGCAATTTGTTTCGGCCTTAACTTCCTCCTCCTAACTTGTGTTGGCCCAACTAATATGTGGTTGGAAAGAAGAGATTCGTAATTGCAAGATGGATTGCTAAAACGTATCAATTGATGAAGCCAAGCCCAATCCATGGGCCCATCAAAATGCACACCATACATTCCAGTCTATTTTTGACAGTCAACTTGCAAGGCCCAAAACATACACTTATACTGCTCAGATGGGAATGCATTCTTCATCCAAGTTGTTCCAATGGGTGTCTATTATGACATATCCAAATTTGAGCCCCATTGGATACATATTGAAATCTCAGGCCTTCATACACCAAGCCTGGTTCTGCAGCATCTTTTATTTCCAGCAACCAAAAGAAAACCCACATGGGTTGGCAGCAAAAGGCAGCCACAATTGAACACCTTTGAACACCCATGTGAAGAAAGCTTGAGGTGCAGCAAAAGAAGTATGGGATGGGATTGATTCTAACCACACTAACATAGACAAGATGAAGTGGGAGTTATGGGTTGTATTAAATGAGGAATGGTGGTGTTGGATTTCATCATGATGTTCCTCCCTCTTAGCCCTATAAATAGAGGAGTCTTCAAGCTACAAAATTCACTTCAGCCATCCTCCACACTTCCATCATTCCATCAACACATCCAGAAATCATCCTCATACATTCCCACAACCCCAAACACTCAAGCAATCAACCCAACACTCTAAACTGCCCCAAAATCACCAAAACAGCTCCAAAAAACCTCCCTTCCATTTCCCTACGAATTTCCTCTTTCTCAGCCATCACCACTCACTCAAACTCATCCCAAATCACCTCCATATCCTTCATACATCCTTCTAGACGTGAGAAGCTCTTGGAGAAGCATTGGACACCACAAGAACTTCAGAAAAGGGTTTTTCTACTCTTATGGCATTCATTATGTTTTCCCATTTCTGTTTTAGTTTCTTTTCCATTATGAGTAGCTAAATCCATAACTAGGGCTTCGATGTAACCTAACATGAATATTCTGGGTTTATAAGTTTGAAGTTTGGAGTTTCAAGTTTGATTCATGATTCATGTTCTTACTCATTATGCTTATAAGTTAACATGCTTGTTTGAATGATTGATCACCATTAGAACTTGTTTGTTAACTATCTTGGTTTGAATTAAGAGTAGACACCATGCTTTAATTCGAATTGAACTATGAATAGGAAGAGTATGTATGGACATTCGACAACAGGGATTAGATACATGCTTGGTTGTTTAAATTGTTCTTCTATGCTTAATGGGTTCCTAATGCCTAATTTAGGTTAGACAACAAATGATTAAATTAGGGAATTAGGAACACAAGGTTAGAACCAAACACCATGGCCTAATCATACTTTAGCTAGAATCAATCTTTGAATATGAATCAGACTTGTTACTTGACTCCTTATAACCCAGAATTGAATTGTTATGGTGATTCGAATGCCCTAGTCTCCAAATCTATTTTCCAACTCCTAAAACCACTCTTTGTTACATTTGTTTACTTGTTTTTGTTTGCAATTTCATTTTGCTTCTTTTGTTCAACAATCACAACCACTCTTGTTTTAAATTCTGTTCTAGACATAACCTCCTACTTTCTTAAATTTGGTAATCTAAGTGCATAACTAGTTTTAACTTCTCAGTCTTCGTGGGTACGACCTCGCACTTGTCTTGCTATACTACTAATTGCCTCGTACAATTGCGAGTTAACATAATAATTAACAACAAAGACTCGTCCCACCATATTATGGTGTTGCCCAAGTTTTGGGCTCGATCTGAAATCAAGAGGTGTAAGAAATTGGACAATTCAAGTTCAAAGGCAATTCGTTTCTAATTGGAGTGGTTGGTGTTTTGGGCAGTTCTAGAGATCGGATTTCGCTCAAACTTAACCACATGACTCCTCCCAGCAAATTATAATGTTTCCCATGTTTTGGGCTCGATCCGAAATCAATAGGTGTAAGAAATTGGACAATTCAGGTTCAAAGGCAGTTCGTTACTAATTGGAGTGGTTTGTGTTTTGGGTAGTTCTAGAGATCGGATTTCACACAAACTTAACCGAATGACTCCTCCCACTATATTATGATGTTGCCCCAGTTTTGGGATCGATCCGAAATCAATAGGTGTAAGAAATTCGACAATTCAAGTTCAAAGGCAGTTCGTTCCTAATTGGAGTGGTTGGTGTTTTCGATAGTTCTAGAGATCGAATTTCACTCAAACTTAACCAAATGACTCCTCCCACTATATTATGATGTTGCCCAAGTTTGGGGCTCGATCCGAAATCAATAGGTGTAAGAAATTGGACAATTCAAGTTCTAAGGCAGTACGTTCTTAATTGGAGTGGTTGGTGTTTTGGGTAGTTCTAGAGATCGGATTTCACTCAAACATAACCAAATGACTCCTCCCACCATATTATGTTGTTGCCCAAGTTTTGGGCTCGATCCGAAATCAATAGGTGTAAGAAATTGGACAATTCAGGTTCAAAGGCAGTTCGTTCCTAATTGGAGTGGTTGGTGTTTTGGGTAGTTCTAGAGATCGGATTTCACTCAAACTTAACCAAATGACTCCTCCCACCATATGATGATGTTGCCCAAGTTTTGGGCTCGATCCGAAATCAAAAGGTGAAAGAAATTGGACAATTCAATTTCGAAGGCAGTTCGTTCCTAATTGGAGTGGTTGGGGTTTTGGGTAGTTCTAGAGATCGGATTTCACTGAAACTTAACCAAATGACTCCTCCCACCATATTATGATGTTGCCCAAGTTTTGGGCCCGATCCAGAATCAATAGGTGTAAGAAATTGGACAATTTATGTTCAAAGGCAGTTCGTTCCTAATCGGAGTGGTTGGTGTATTCCATAGTTCTAGAGATCGGATTTCACTTAAAACTAACCAATTGACTCCTCCCACCCTATTATGATGTTGCCCAAGTGTTGGGCTCGATCCGAAATCAATAGGTGTAAGAAATTGGACAATTTATGTGCAAAGGCAAGTCGTTCCTAATCGGAGTGGTTGGTATATTCCATAGTTCTAAAGATCGGATATCACTCAAACTTAACCACAAGACTCGTCCCACCATATTATGGTGTTGCCCAAGTTTTGGGCTCGATCTGAAATCAATAGGTGTAAGAAATTGGACAATTCAATTTCAAAGGCAGTTCGTTCCTAATTCGAGTGGTTGGTGTTTTGGGTAGTTCTAGAGATCGGATTTCACAAAAACTTAACCAAATAACTCCTCCCACCATATTATGATGTTGCCCAAGTTTTGGGCTCGATCCGAAATCAATAGGTGTAAGAAATTGGACAATTTATGTTCTAAGGCAGTTCGTTCCTAATCGGAGTGGTTGGTGTATTCCATAGTTCTAGAGATCGGATTTCACTCAAAACTAACCAAATGACGACTCCGACCATATTATGATGTTGCACAGGTTTTGGGCTCGATCCGAAATTAATAGGTGTAAGAAATTGAACAATTGAAGTTCAAAGGCAGTTCGTTCCTAATCGGAGTGGTTGGTGTATTCCATAGTTCTAGAGATCGGATTTCACTCAAAACTAACCAAATGACTCCTGCCACCATATTATGATGTTGCCCAAGTTTTGGGCTCGATCCGAAAACAATAGGTGTAAGAAATTGGACAATTCAAGTTCAAAGGCAGTTCGTTCCTAATTGGAGTGGTTGGTGTTTTGGTTAGTTCTGGAGATCGGATTTCACTTAAACTTAACCAAATGACTCCTCCCACCATATTATGATGTTGCCCAAGTTTTGGGCTCGATCCGAAATCAATAGGTGCAAGAAATTGGACAATTTATGTTCTAAGGCAGTTCGTTCCTAATCGGAGTGGTTGGTGTATTCCATAGTTCTAGAGATCAGATTTCACTCAAAACTAACCAAATGACTCCTGCCAACATATTATGATGTTGCCCAAGTTTTGGGCTCGATCCGAAAACAATAGGTGTAAGAAATTGGACAATTCAAGTTCAAAGGCAGTTTGTTCCTAATTGGAGTGGTTGGTGTTTTGGGTAGTTCTAGAGATCGGATTTTACTCAAACTTAACTAAATGACTCGTCCCACCCTGTTATGATGTTGCCCAAGTTTTGGGCTCGATCCGAAATCAATAGGTGTAAGAAATTGGACAATTCAAGTTCAAAGGCTGTTCGTTCCTGATTGGAGTGGTTGGTGTTTTGGGTAGTTCTAGAGGTTTGATTTCACTCAAACTTAAGCAAATGACTCCTCCCACCATATTATGATGATGCCAAGGTTTTGGGCTCGATCCGAAATCAATAGGTGTAAGAAATTGGACAATTTATGTTCAAAGTCAGTTCATTCCTAATCGGAGTGGTTGGTGTATTCCATAGTTCTAGAGATCGGATTTCACTCAAAACTAACCAAATGACTCCTCCCAGCATATTATGTTGTTGCCCAAGTTTTGGGCTCGATCCGAAATCAATATGTGTAAGAAATTGGACAATTCAAGTTCACAGGCAGTTCGTTCCTAATTGGAGTGGTTGGTGCTTTCAGTAGTTCTAGAGGTCGGATTTCACTGAAACTTAACCAAATGACTCCTCCCACCATATTATGATGTTGCCCAAGTTTTGGGCTCGATCCGAAATCAGTAGGTGTAAGAAAGTGGGCAATTTATGTTCAAAGCCAGTTCATTCTTAATCGGAGTGGTCGGTGTATTCCATAGATCTAGAGATCGGATTTCACTCAAAACTAACCAAATGACTCCTCCCACCATATTACGATGTTGCTCAAGTTTTGGGCTCGATCCGAAATCAATAGGTGTAAGAAATTGGACAATTCAAGTTCAAAGGCAGTTCGTTCCTAATCGGAGTGGTTGGTGTTTTCGGTAGTTCTAGAGATCCGATTTCACTCAAACTTAACCAAATGACTCCTCCCACCATATTATGATGTTGTCCAAGTTTTGGGCTCGATCCAGAATCAATAGGTGTAAGAAATTGGACAATTTATGTTCAAAGGCAGTTCGTTCCTAATCGGAGTGGTTGGTGTATTCCATAGTTCTAGAGATCGGATTTCACCCAAAACTAATGACTCCTCCTACCATATTATGATGTTGCCCAAGTTTTGGGCTTGATCCGAAATCA
Organism: Prunus avium; assembly: GCF_965620075.1. Classification (NCBI taxonomy): domain Eukaryota; kingdom Viridiplantae; phylum Streptophyta; class Magnoliopsida; order Rosales; family Rosaceae; genus Prunus; species Prunus avium. The sequence goes on from NC_142287.1 coordinate 3,626,893, forward strand.
ATAGGTGTGAGAAATTGGACAATTCAAGTTCAACGGAGGTTCGTTCCTAATTGAAGTGGTTGGTATATTCCATACTTCTAGCGATTGGATTTCACTAAAAAATCACCAAATGACTCCTCCCACCATATTATGAAGTTGCCCAAGTTTTGGACTCGATCCGAAATCAATAGGTGTTCCGAATTGGACAATTCAAGTTCAACGGCAGTTCATTCCAAATTGGAGTGGTTGGTGTATTCCCCACTTCTAGCGATTGGATTTCACTCAAAACTCACCAAATTACTCCTCCCACCATATTATGATGTTGCCCAAGTTTTGGGCTCGATCCGAAATCAATAGGTGTTCCAAATTGGACAATTCAAGTTCAACGGTAGTTCGTTCCTAATTGGAGTGGTTGGTGTATTCCATACTTCTAGCGATTGGATTTCACTCAAAACTCACCAAATGACTCCACCCACCATATTATGCTGTTGCTCAAGTTTTGGGCTCGATCCGAAATCAATAGGTGTTCCAAATTGGACAATTCAAGTTCAACGGCAGTTCGTTCCTAATTGGAGTGGTTGGTGTATTCCATACTTCTAGCGATTGGATTTCACTCAAAACTCACCAAATCACTCCTCCCACCATATTATGATGTTGCCCAAGTTTTGGGCTCGATCCGAACTCAATCGGTGTGAGGAATTGGACAATTCAAGTTCAACGGCAGTTCGTTCCTAATTGGAGTTGTTGGTGTGTTCCATATTTCTAGCGATTGGATTTCACTCAAAACTAACCGATTGACTCCTCCCACCACATTATGTTGTTGGCCAAGTTTTGGGCTCTATCCGAAATCAATGGGTGTTCCAAATTGGACAATTCAAGTTCAACGGCAGTTCGTTCCTAATTGGAGTGGTTGGTGTATTCCATACTTCTAGCGATTGGATTTCACTCAAAACTCACCAAATGATTCCTCCCACCATATTATGATGTTGCTCCAGTTTTGGGCTCGATCCGAAATCAATAGGTGTGAGAAATTGGACAATTCAAGTTCAACAGCTGTTCGTTCCTAATTGGAATGGTTGGTGTATTCCATACTTCTAGCGATTGGATTTCACTCAAAACTCACCAAATGACTCGTCCCACCATATTATGATGTTGCCCAAGTTTTGGGCTCGATCCGAAATCAATAGGTGTGAGAAATTGGACAATTCAAGTTCAACAGCAGTTCGTTCCTAATTGGAATGGTTGGTGTATTCCATACTTCTAGCGATTGGATTTCACTCCAAACTCACCAAATGACTCCTCCCAACATATTATGATTTTGCCCAAGTTTTGGGCTTGATCCGAAATCAATAGGAGTGAGAAATTGGACAATTCAAGTTCAACGGCAGTTCGTTCCTAATTGGAGGGGGTGGTGTATTCCATACTTCTAACGATTGGATTTCACTCAAAACTCACCAAATGACTCCTCCCACCATATTATGATGTTGCCCAAGTTTTGGGCTCTATCCGAAATCAATAGGTGTGAGAAATTGGACAATTCAAGTTCAACGGAGGTTCGTTCCTAATTGAAGTGGTTGGTATATTCCATACTTCTAGCGATTGGATTTCACTAAAAAATCACCAAATGACTCCTCCCACCATATTATGAAGTTGCCCAAGTTTTGGAGTCGATCCGAAATCAATAGGTGTTCCGAATTGGACAATTCAAGTTCAACGGCAGTTCGTTCCAAATTGGAGTGGTTGGTGTATTCCCCACTTCTAGCGATTGGATTTCATTCAAAACTCACCAAATGACTCCTCCCACCATATTATGATGTTGCCCAAGTTTTGGGCTCGATCCGAAATCAATAGGTGTTCCAAATTGGACAATTCAAGTTCAACGGTAGTTCGTTCCTAATTGGAGTGGTTGGTGTATTCCATACTTCTAGCGATTGGATTTCACTCAAAACTGTGACTCCTCCCACCATATTACGATCTTGCCCAAGTTTTGGGCTCGATCCGAAATCAATAGGTGTTCCAAATTGGACAATTCAAGTTCAACGGCAGTTCGTTCCTAATTGGAGTGGTTGGTGTATTCCATACTTCTAGCGATTGGATTTCACTCAAAACTCACCAAATGACTCCTCCCACCGTATTATGATGTTGCCCAAGTTTTGGGCTCGATCCGACATCAATAGATGTTCCAAATTGTACAGTTCAAGTTCAACGGCAGTTCGTTCCTAATTGGAGTGGTTGGTGTATTCCATACTTCTAGCGATTGGATTTCACTCAAAACTCACCAAATGACTCCTCCCACCATATTATGATGTTGCCCAGGTTTTGGGCTCGATCCGAGCTCAATAGGTGTGAGAAATTGCACAATTCAAGTTCAACGGCAGTTCGTTCCTAATTGGAGTTGTTGGTGTATTCCATATTTCTAGCGATTGGATTTCACTCAAAACTCACCAAATGACTCCTCCCACCGTATTATGATGTTGCACAAGTTTGGGGTTTGATTCGAAATCAATAGGTGTGAGAAATTGGACAATTCAAGTTCAACTGCAATTCGTTCCTAATTGGAGTGGTTGGTGTATTCCATACTTCTAGCGATTGGATTTCACTCAAAACACACCGAATGACTCCTCCCACCATATTATGATGTTGCCCAAGTTTTGGGCTCGATCCGAACTCAATAGGTGTTAGAAATTGGACAATTCAAGTTCAACGGTAGTTCGTTCCTAATTGGAGTGGTTGGTGTATTCCATACTTCTAGCGATTGGATTTCACTCAAAACTCACCAAATGACTCCTCCCACCATATTATGATGTTGGCCAGGTTTTGAGCTCGATCCGAAATCAATAGGTGTTCCAAATTGGACAATTCAAGTTCAACAGTAGTTCGTTCCTAATTGGAGTGGTTGGTGTATTCCATACTTCTAGCGATTGGATTTCACTCAAAACTCACCAAATGACTCCTCCCACCATATTATGATGTTGTACAAGTTTGGGGTTCCATCCCGAATCAATAGGAGTGAGAAATTGGACAATCCAAGTTCAAAAGCAGTTCGTTCCTAATTGGATTGGTTGGTGTATTCCACACTTATAGCAATTGGATTTCACTCAAAACTCACCAAATGACTCCTCCCACCAGATTATGATGTTGCCCAAGTTTTGGGCTCGATCCGAAATCAATAGGTGTTCAAAATTGGACAATACAAGTTCAACGGCAGTTCGTTCCTAATTGGAGTTGTTGGTCTATTCCATACTTCTAGCGATTGGATATCACTCAAAACTCACCAAATGACTCCTCCCACCGTATTATGATGTTGCACAAGTTTGGGGCTCGATCCGAAATCAATAGGTGTTCAAAATTGGACAATTCAAGTTCAACGGTATTTCGTTCCTAATTATAGTGGTTGGTGTATTCCATACTTCTAGCGATTGGATTTCACTCAAAACTCACCAAATGACTCCTCCCACCATATTATGATGTTGCTCATGTTTCGGGCTCGATCCGAATTCAATAGGTGTTCCAAATTGGACAATTCAAGTTCAACGGCAGTTCGTTCCTAATTGGAGTGGTTGTTGTATTCCATACTTCTAGCGATTGGATTTCACTCAAAACTCACCAAATGACTCCTCCCACCATATTATGATGTTGCCCAAGTTTTGGGCTCGATCCGAAATCAGTCGGTGTGAGAAATTGGACAATTCAAGTTCAACGGCAGTTCGTTCCAAATTGGAGTGGTTGGTGTATTCCGTACTTCTAGCGATTGGATTTCATTCAAAACTCACCAAATGACTCCTCCCACCATATTACGATGTTGCCCAAGTTTTGGGCTCGAACCGAAATCAATAGGTGTTCCAAATTGGACAATTCAAGTTCAACGGTAGTTCGTTCCTAATTGGAGTGGTTGGTGTATTCCATACTTCTAGCGATTGGATTTCACTCAAAACTCACCAAATGACTCCTCCCACCATATTATGATGTTGTACAAGTTTGGGGTTCCATCCCGAATCAATAGGTGTGAGAAATTGGACAATCCAAGTTCAAAAGCAGTTCGTTCCTAATTGGATTGGTTGGTGTATTCCACACTTATAGCAATTGGATTTCACTCAAAACTCACCAAATGACTCCTCCCACCAGATTATGATGTTGCCCAAGTTTTGGGCTCGATCCGAAATCAATAGGTGTTCCAAATTGGACAATCCAAGTTCAACGGCAGTGCCTTCCTAATTGGAGTGGTTGGTGTATTCCATACTCCTAGCGATTGGATTTCACTCAAAACACCCCAAATAACTCCTCCCACCGTATTATGATGTTGCACAAGTTTTGGGCTCGATCCGAAATCAATAGGTGTTCCAAATTGGACCATTCATGTTCAACGGCAGTTCGTTCCTAATTGGAGTGGTTGGTGTATTCCATATTTCCAGCGATTGGATTTCACTCAAAACTCATCAAAAGACTCCTCCCACCATATTATGTTGTTGCCCAAGTTTTGGGCTCGATCCGAAATCAATAGGTGTGAGAAATTGGACAGTTCAAGTTCAACGGCAGTTCGTTCCTAATTGGAGTGGTTGGTGTATTCCATACTTCTAGCGATTGGAGTCAAAACTCACCAAATGACTCCTCCCACCATATTATGTTGTTGCCCAGGTTTTAGGCTCGATCCGAAATCAATAGGTGTTCCAAATTGGACAATTCAAGTTCAACGGCAGTTCGTTCCTAATTGGAGTGGTTGGTGTATTCCATACTTCTAGCGATTGGATTTCACTCAAAACTCACCAAATGACTCCTCCAACCATATTATGATGTTGCCCAAGTTTTCGGCTCGATCCGAAATCAATAGGTGTTCCAAGTTGGACAATTCAAGTTCAACGGCAGTTCGTTCCTAATTGGAGGGGTTGGTGTATTCCATACTTCTAGCAATTGGATTTCACCCAAAACTCACCAAATGACTCCTCCCAACATACTATGATGTTGCCCAAATTTTGGGCTCGATCCGAAATCAATAGGTGTGAGAAATTGGACAATTGATGTTCAACGGCAGTTCGTTCCTAATTGGAGTGGTTGGTGTATTCCATACTTCTAGCGATTGGATTTCACTCAAAACTCACCAAATGACTCCTCCCACAATATTATGATGTTGCCCAAGTTTTGGGCTCGATCCGAAATCAACAGGTTTGAGAAATTGGACAATTCAAGTTCAATGGCAGTTCGTTCCTAATTGGAGTGGTTGGTGTATTCCATACTTCTAGCGATTGGATTTCACTCAAAACTCACCAAATGACTCCTCCGACCATATTATGATGTTGCCCAAATTTTGGGCTCGATCCGAAATCAATAGGTGTGAGAAATTGGACAATTTATGTTCAACGGCAGTTCGTTCCTAATTGGAGTGGTTGGTGTATTCCATGCTTCTAGCGATTGGATTTCACTCAAAACTCACCAAATGACTCCTCCCCCCGTATTATGACGTTGCACAAGTTTGGGGTTCCATCCGGAATCAATAGGTGTGAGAAATTGGACAATCCAAGTTAAACGGCAGTTCGTTCCTAATTGGAGGGGTTGGTGTATTCCACACTTATAGCAACTGGATTTCACTCAAAACTCACCATATGACTCCTCCCACCATGTTATGATGTTGCCCAAGTTTTGGGCTCGATCCCAAAACAATAGGTGTTCCAAATTGGACAATCCAAGTTCAACGGCAGTTCGTTCCTAATTGGAGTGGTTGGTGTATTCCATACTTCTAGCGATTGGATTTCACTCAAAATTCCCCAAATGACTCCTCCCACCGTATTATGATGTTGCACAAGTTTGGGGTTCGATCCGAAATCAATATGTGTGAGAAATTGGACAATTCAAGTTCAACGACAGTTCGTTCCTAATTGGAGTGGGTGGTGTATTCCATACTTCTAGCGATTGGATTTCACTTAAAACTCACCAAATGACTCCTCCCACCATATTATGATGTTGCCCAAGTTTGGGGCTTGATCCGAAATCAATAGGTGTGAGACATTGGACAATTCAAGTTCAACGACAGTTCGTTCCTAATTGGAGTGGTTGGTGTATTCCATACTTGTAGCGATTGGATATCACTCAAAACTCACCAAATGACTCCTCCAACCATATTATGATGTTGCCCAAGTTTTGGGCTCAATGCGAAATCAATAGGTGTTCCAAATTGGACAATTCAAGTTCAACGGCAGTTCGTTCCTAATTGGAGTGGTTGGTGTATTCCATACTTCTAGCAATTGGATTTCACTCAAAACTCACCAAATGACTCCTTCCAACATATTATGTTGTTGCCCAAATTTTGGGCTCGATCCGAAATCAATAGGTGTGAGAAATTGGACAATTCAAGTTCAACAGCAGTTCGTTCCTAATTGGAGTGGTTGGTGTATTCCATACTTCTAGCGATTGGATTTCACTTAAAAATCACCAAATGACTCCTCCCACCATATTATGATGTTGCGCAAGTTTGGGGCTTGATCCGAAATCAATAGGTGTGAGAAATTGGACAATTCAAGTTCAACGACAGTTCGTTCCTAATTGGAGTGGTTGGTGTATTCCATACTTCTAGCGATTCGATTTCACTCAAAACTCACCAAATGACTCCTCCCACCATATTATGATGTTGCCGAAATTTTGGGCTCGATCCGAAATCAATAGGTGTGAGAAATTGGACAATTCAAGTTCAACGGCAGTTCGTCCCTAATTGGAGTGGTTGGTGTATTCCATACTTCTAGCGATTGGATTTCACTCAAAACTAACCAAATGACTCCTCCCACCATATTGTGATGTTGCCCAAATTTTGGGCTCGATCCGAAATCAATTGGTGTGAGAAATTGGACAATTTAAGTTCAACGGCAGTTCGTTCCTACTTGGAGGGGTTGGTGTATTCCATACTTCTAGCGATTGGATTTCACTCAAAACTCACCAAATGACTCCTCCCCCCATACTATGACGTTGCACAAGTTTGGGGTTCCATCCGGAATCAACAGGTGTGAGAAATTGGACAATCCAAGTTCAACGGCAGTTCGTTCCTAATTGGAGTGGTTGGTGTATTCCACACTTATAGCAACTGGATTTCACTCAAAATTCACCAAATGACTCCTCCCACCATATTATGTTGTTGCCCAAGTTTTGGGCTCGATCCGAAATCAATAGGTGCGAGAAATTGGACAATTCATGTTCAACGGCAGTTCGTTCCTAATTGGAGTGGTTGGTGTATTCATACTTCTAGCGATTGGATTTCACTCAAAACTCACCAAATGACTCCTCCCACCATATTATGATGTTGCCCAGGTTTTGGGCTCGATCCGAAATCAATAGGTGTTCCAAATTGGACAATTCAAGTTCAACGGCAGTTCGTTCCTAATTAGAGTGGTTGGTGTATTCCATACTTCTAGTGATTGGATTTCTCTCAAAACTCACCAAATGACTCCTCCCACAATATTATGATGTTGCCCAAGTTTTGGGCTCGATCCGAAATCAATAGGAGTGATAAATTGGACAATTTATGTTCAACGGCAGTTCGTTCCTAATTGGTGTGGTTGGTGTATTCCATGCTTCTAGCGATTGGATTTCACTCAAAACTCACCAAATGACTCCTCCCCCCATACTATGATGTTGCACAAATTTGGGGTTCCATCCGGAATCAATAGGTGTGAGAAATTGGACAATCCAAGTTCAACGGCAGTTCGTTCCTAATTGGAGTGGTTGGTGTATTCCATACTTCTAGCGATTGGATTTCACTCAAAACTCACCAAATGACTCCTCCCACCATATTACGATGTTGCCCAGGTTTTGGGCTCGATCCGAAATCAATAGGTGTTCCAAATTGGACAATTCAAGTTCAACGGCAGTTCGTTCCTAATTGGAGTGGTTGGTGTATTCCATACTTCTAGCGATTGGATTTCACTCAAAACTCACCAAATGACTCCTCCCACCATATTATGATGTTGCCCAAGTTTTGGGCTCGATCCGAAATCAATAGGTGTTCCAAATTGGACAATTCAAGTTCAACGGCAGTTCGTTCCTAATTGGAGTGGTTGGTGTATTCCATACTTCTAGCGATTGAATTTCACTCAAAACTCCTCAAACGACTCCACCCAACATATTTTGATGTTGCCCAAGTTTTGGGCTCGACCCGAAATCAATAATTGTGAGAAATTGGACAATTCAAGTTCAACGGCAGTTCGTTCCTAATTGGAGTGGTTGGTGTATTCCATACTTCTAGCGATTGGATTTCACTCAAAACTCACCAAATGACTCCTCCCACAATATTATGATGTTCCCCAAGTTTTGGGCAAAATCCGAATTCAATAGGTGTTCCAAATTGGACAATTCAAGTTCAACGGCAGTTCGTTCCTAATTGGAGTGGTTTGTGTATTCCATACTTCTAGCGATTGGATTTCCCTCAAAACTCACCGAATGACTCCTCCCACCATATTATGATGTTGCCCAAGTTCTGGGCTCAATCCGAATTCAATAGGTGTTCCAAATTGGACAATTCAAGTTCAACGGCAGTTCTTTCCTAATTGGAGTGGTTGGTGTATTCCATACTTCTAGCGATTGGATTTCCCTCAAAACTCACCGAATGACTCCTCCCACCATATTATGATGTTGCCCAAGTTCTGGGCTCAATCCGAATTCAATAGGTGTTCCAAATTGGACAATTCAAGTTCAACGGCAGTTCGTTCCTAATTGGAGTGGTTGGTGTATTCCATACTTCTAGCGATTGGATTACACTCAAAACTCACCAAATGACTCCTCCCACCATATTATGATGTTAACCAAGTTGTGGGCTCGATCCGAAATCAATAGGTGTGAGAAATTGGACAATTGAAGTTCAACGGCAGTTCGTTCCTAATTGGAGTGGTTGGTGTATTCCATACTTCTAGCGATTAGATTTCACTCAAAACTCCCCAAATGACTCCTCCCACCGTATTATGATGTTGCACAAGTTTGGGGTTCGATCCGAAATCCATAGGTTTTCCAAATTGGACAATTCAAGTTCAACGGTAGTTCGTTCCTAATTGGAGTGGTTGGTGAATTCCATACTTCTAGCGATTGGATTTCACTCAAAACTCACCAAATGACTCCTCCCACCATATTATGATGTTGCCCAAGTTTTGGGGCTCGACCCGAAATCAATAGGTGTGAGAAATTGGACAATTCAAGTTCAACGCCAGTTCGTTCCTAATTAGAGTGGTTGGTGTATTCCACACTTATAGCAACTGGATTTCACTCAAAACTCACCAAATGACTCCTCCCACCATATTATTATGTTGCCCAAGTTTTGGGGCTCGACCCGAAATCAATAGGTGTGAGAAATTGGACAATTCAAGTTCAACGGCAGTTCGTTCCTAATTGGAGTGGTTGGTGTATTCCATACTTCTAGCGATCGGATTTCACTCAAAACTCCCCAAATGACTCCTCCTACCGTATTATGATGTTGCACAAGTTTGGGGTTCGATCCGAAATCAATAGGTGTTCCAAATTGGACAATTCAAGTTCAACGGCAGTTCGTTCCTAATTGGAGTGGTTGGTGTATTCCAGTCTTCTAGCGATTGGATTTCACTCAAAACTCCCCAAATGACTCCTCCCACCATATTATGATCTTGCCAAAAGTTTCGGGCTCGATCCTAAATCAATAGGTGTGAGAAATTGGACAATTCAAGTTCAACGGCAATTCATTCCTAATTGCAGTGGTTGGTGTATTCCGTACTTCTAGCGATTGGATTTGACTCAAAACTCACCAAATGGCTCCTCCCACAATATTATGATGTTGCCCAAGTTTTGGGCTCGATCCGAAATCAATAGGTGTTCCAAATTGGACAATTCAAGTTCAACTACAGTTCGTTGCTAATTGGAGTGGTTGGTGTATTCCATACTTCTAGCGATTGGATTTCACTCAAAACCCACCAAATGACTCCTCCCACCATATTATGATGTTGCCCAAGTTTTGGGCACGATCCGAAATCTATAGGTGTGAGAAATTGGACAATTCGAGTTCAACGGCAGTTCGTTCCTAATTGGAGTGGTTGGGGTAATTCATACTTCTAGCGATTGGATTTCACTCAAAACTCACCAAATGACTCCTCCCACCATATTATTATGTTGCCCAAGTTTGGGGCCCGATCTGAAATCAATAGGTGGGTGAAATTCGACAATTCAAGTTCAACGGCAGTTCGTTCCTAATTGGAGTGGTTGGTGTATTCCATACTTCTAGCGATTTAATTTCACTCAAAACTCACCAAATGACTCCTCCCACCATATTATGATGTCGCACAGGTTTGGGGTTCGATCCGAAATCAATGGGTGTTCGAAATTGGACAATTCAAGTTCAACGACAGTTCGTTCCTAATTGGAGTGGTTGGTGTATTCCATACTTCTAGCGATTGGATTTCACTCAAAACGCACCAAATGACTCCTCCCACCACATTATGATGTTGCCCAAGTTTTGGGCTCGATCCGAAATCAATAGGTGTTCCAAGTTGGACAATTCAAGTTCAACGGGAGTTCGTTCCTAATTGGAGCGGTTGGTGTATTCCGTTCTTCTAGCGATTGGATTTCACTCAAAACTCACCAAAGGACTCCTCCCACCATATTATGATGTTGCCCAAATTTTGGGCTCGATCCGAAATCAATAGGTGTGAGAAATTGGACAATTTAAGTTCAACGGCAGTTCGTTCCTACTTGGAGTGGTTGGTGTATTCCATACTTCTGGCAATTGGATTTCACTCAAAACTCACCAAATGACTCCTCCCCCCATATTATGATGTTGCACAAGTTTGGGGTTCCATCCGGAATCAATAGGTGTGAGAAATTGGACAATCCAAGTTCAACGGCAGTTCGTTCCTAATTGGAGTGGTTGGTGTATTCCACACTTATAGCAACTGGATTTCACTCAAAACTCTCAAATGACTCCTCCCACCGTATTATGATGTTGCACAAGTTTGGGGTTTGATCCGAAATCAATAGGTGTGAGAAATTGGACAATTTATGTTCAACGGCAGTTCGTTCCTAATTGGAGTGGTCGGTGTATTCCATGCTTCTAGCGATTGGATTTCACTCAAAACTCACCAAATGACTCCTCCCCCCATATTATGATGTTGCACAAGTGTGGGGTTCCATCCGGAATCAATAGGTGTGAGAAATTGGACAATCCAAGTTCAACGGCAGTTCGTTCCTAATTGGAGTGGTTGGTGTATTTCACACTTATAGCAACTGGATTTCACTCAAAACTCGCCAAATGACTCTTCCCACCGTATTATGATGTTGCACAAGTTTGGGGTTTGATCCGAAATCAATAGGAGTGAGAAATTGGACAATTCAAGTTCAACGGCAGTTCGTTCCTAATTTTAGTGGTTGGTGTATTCCGTACTTCTAGCGATTGGATTTCACTCAAAAGTCACCAAATGACTCCTCCCCCCATATTATGATGTTGCACAAGTGTGGGGTTCCATCCGGAATCAATAGGTGTGAGAAATTGGACAATCCAAGTTCAACGGCATTTCGTTCCTAATTGGAGTGGTTGGTGTATTTCACACTTATAGCAACTGGATTTCACTCAAAACTCACCAAATGACTCCTCCCACCGTATTATGATGTTGCACAAGTTTGGGGTTTGATCCGAAATCAATAGGTGTGAGAAATTGGACAATTCAAGTTCAACGGCAGTTCGTTCCTAATTGGAGTGGTTGGTGTATTCCATACTTCTAGCAATTGGATTTCACCCAAAACTCACCAAATGACTCCTCCCACCATATTATGATGTTGCCCAAATTTTGGGCTCGATCCGAAATCAATAGGTGTGAGAAATTGGACAATTTAAGTTCAACGGAAGTTCGTTCCTAATTTTAGTGGTTGGTGTATTCCATACTTCTAGCGATTGGATTTCACTCAAAACTCACCAAATGACTCCTCCCCCCATATTATGATGTTGCACAAGTGTGGGGTTCCATCCGGAATCAATAGGTGTGAGAAATTGGACAATCCAAGTTCAACGGCAGTTCGTTCCAAATTGGAGTGGTTGGTGTATTCCATACTTCTACCGATTGGATTTCACTCAAAACTCACCAAATGACTCCTCCCACCATATTATGATGTTGCACAAGTTTGGGGTTCCATCCGGAATCAATAGGTGTGAGAAATTGGACAATCCAAGTTCAACAGCAGTTCGTTCCTAATTGGAGTGGTTAGTGTATTCCACACTTATAGCAATTGGTTTTCAATCAAAACTCACCAAATGACTCCTCCCACCGTATTATGATGTTGCTCAAGTTTGGGGTTTGATTCGAAATCAATAGGTGTGAGAAATTGGACAATTCAAGTTCAACGGAAGTTCGTTCCTAATTGGAGTGGTTGGTGTGTTCCATACTTCTAGCGATTGGATTTCACTCAAAACTCACCAAATGACTCCTCCCACCATATTATGATGTTGCCCAAATTTGGGGCTCGACCCGAAATCAATAGGTGTGAGAAATTGGACAATTCAAGTTCAACGGCAGTTCGTTCCTAATTGGAGTGGTTGGTGTATTCCATACTTCTAGCGATTGGATTTCACTCAAAACTCACCAAATGACTCCTCCCACCATATTATGATGTTGCCCAAATTTTGGGCTCAATCCGAAATCAATAGGTGTGAGAAATTGGACAATTTATGTTCAAAAGCATTTCGTTCCTAATTGGAGTGGTTGGTGTATTCCATGCTTCTAGCGATTGGATTTCACTCAAAACTCACCAAATGACTCCTCCCCCCATATTATGATGTTGCGCAAGTTTGGGGTTCCATCCGGAATCAATAGGTGTGAGAAATTGGACAATTCAAGTTCAACGACAGTTCGTTCCTAATTGGAGTGGTTGGTGTATTCCATACTTCTAGCGATTGGATATCACTCAAAACTCACCAAATGACTCCTCCCACCATATTATGATGTTGCCCAAGTTTTGGGCTCGATCCGAAATCAATAGGTGTTCCAGATTGGACAATTCAAGTTCAACGGCAGTTCCTTCCTAATTGGAGTGGTTGGTGTATTCCATACTTCTAGCGATTGGATTTCACTCAAAACTCACCAAATGACTCCTCCCACCATATTATGATGTTGCCCAAGTTTTGGGCTCAATCCGAAATCAACAGGTGTTCCAAATTGGACAATTCAAGTTCAACGGCAGTTCTTTCCTAATTGGAGTGGTTGGTGTATTCCATACTTCTAGCGATTGGATTTCTCTCAAAACTCCCCAAATGACTGCTTCCAACATATTATGTTGTTGCCCAAGCTTTGGGCTCGATCCGAAATCAATAGGTGTGAGAAATTGGACAATTCAACTTCAACGGCAGTTCGTTCCTAATTGGAGTGGTTGGTGTATTCCATACTTCTAGCGATTGGATATCACTCAAAACTCACCAAATGACTCCTCCCACCATATTATGATGTTACCCAAGTTTTGGGCTCGATCCGAAATCAATAGGTGTTCCAGATTGGACAATTCAAGTTCAACGGCAGTTCCTTCTTAATTGGAGTGGTTGGTGTATTCCATACTACTAGCGATTGGATTTCACTTAAAACTCACCAAACGACTCCTCCCACCATATGATGATGTTGCCCAAGTTTGGGGCTTGATCCGAAATCAATAGGTGTGAGAAATTGGACAATTCAAGTTCAACGACAGTTCGTTCCTAATTGGAGTGGTTGGTGTATTCCATACTTCTAGCGATTGGATATCACTCAAAACTCACCAAATGACTCCTCCCACCATATTATGATGTTGCCCAAGTTTGGGGCTCGACCCGAAATCAATAGGTGTCAGAAATTGGACAATTCAAGTTCAACGACAGTTCGTTCCTAATTGGAGTGGTTGGTGTATTCCATACTTCTAGCGATTGGATATCACTCAAAACTCACCAAATGACTCCTCCCACCATATTATGATGTTGCCCAAGTTTTGGGCTCGATCCGAAATCAATAGGTGTTCCAGATTGGACAATTCAAGTTCAACGGCAGTTCCTTCCTAATTGGAGTGGTTGGTGTATTCCATACTTCTAGCGATTGGATTTCACTCAAAACTCACCAAATGACTCCTCCCACCATATTATGATGTTGCCCAAATTTGGGGCTCGACCCGAAATCAATAGGTGTGAGAAATTGGACAATTCAAGTTCAACGGCAGTTCGTTCCTAATTGGAGTGGTTGGTGTATTCCATACTTCTAGCGATTGGATATCACTCCAAACTCACCAAATGACTCCTCCCACCATATTATGATGTTGCCCAAGTTTTGGGCTCGATCCGAAATCAATAGGTGTTCCAGATTGGACAATTCAAGTTCAACGGCAGTTCCTTCTTAATTGGAGTGGTTGGTGTATTCCATACTACTAGCGATTGGATTTCACTTAAAACTCACCAAATGACTCCTCCCACCATATGATGATGTTGCCCAAGTTTAGGGCTTGATCCGAAATCAATAGGTGTGAGAAATTGGACAATTCAAGTTCAACGACAGTTCGTTCCTAATTGGAGTGGTTGGTGTATTCCATACTTCTAGCGATTGGATATCACTCAAAACTCACCAAATGACTCCTCCCACCATATTATGATGTTGCCCAAGTTTGGGGCTCGACCCGAAATCAATAGGTGTCAGAAATTGGACAATTCAAGTTCAACGACAGTTCATTCCTAATTGGAGTGGTTGGTGTATTCCATACTTCTAGCGATTGGATATCACTCAAAACTCACCAAATGACTCCTCCCACCATATTATGATGTTGCCCAAGTTTTGGGCTCGATCCGAAATCAATAGGTGTTCCAGATTGGACAATTCAAGTTCAACGGCAGTTCCTTCCTAATTGGAGTGGTTGGTGTATTCCATACTTCTAGCGATTGGATTTCACTCAAAACTCACCAAATGACTCCTCCCACCATATTATGATGTTGCCCAAGTTTTGGGCTCGATCCGAAATCAATAGGTGTTCCAGATTGGACAATTCAAGTTCAACGGCAGTTCCTTCCTAATTGGAGTGGTTGGTGTATTCCATACTTCTAGCGATTGGATTTCACTCAAAACTCACCAAATGACTCCTCCCCCCATATTATGATGTTGCACAAGTTTGGGGTTCCATCCGGAATCAATAGGTGAGAGAAATTGGACAATTCAAGTTCAACGACAGTTCGTTCCTAATTGGAGTGGTTGGTGTATTCCACACTTATAGCAACTGGATTTCACTCAAAACTCACCAAATGACTCCTCCCACCATATTATTATGTTGCCCAAGTTTTGGGGCTCGACCCGAAATCAATAGGTGTGAGAAATTGGACAATTCAAGTTCAACGGCAGTTCGTTCCTAATTGGAGTGGTTGGTGTATTCCGTACTTCTAGCGATTGGATTTCACTCAAAACTCACCAAATGACTCCTCCCACAATATTATGATGTTGCCCAAGTTTTGGGCTCGATCCGAAATCAATAGGTGTGAGAAATTGGACAATTCAAGTTCAACGGCAGTTCGTTCCTAATTGGAGTGGTTGGTGTATTCCATACTTCTAGCGATTGGATTTCACTCAAAACTCCCCAAATGACTCCTCCCCCCATATTATCACGTTGCACAAGTTTGGGGTTCCATCCGGAATCAATAGGTGTGAGAAATTGGACGATCCAAGTTCAACGGCAGTTCGTTCCTAATTGGAGTGGTTGGTGTATTCCACACTTATAGCAACTGGATTTCACTCAAAACTCCCCAAATGACTCCTCCCACCATATTATGTTGTTGCCCAAGTTTTGGGCTCGATCCGAAATCAATAGGTGTGAGAAATTGGACAATTCATGTTCAACGGCAGTTCGTTCCTAACTGGAGTGGTTGGTGTATTCCATACTTCTAGCGATTGGATTTCACTCAAAACTCACCAAATGACTCCTCCCAGCATATTATGATGTTGCCCAGGTTTTGGGCTCGACCCGAAATCAATAGGTGTTCCAAATTGGACAATTCAAGTTCAATGGCAGTTCGTTCCTAATTGGAGTGGTTGGTGTATTCCATACTTCTAGCGATTGGATTTCACTCAAAACTCACCAAATGACTCCTCCCACCATATTATGATGTTGCCCAAGTTTTGGGCTCGATCCCAAAACAATAGGTGTTCCAAATTGGACAAATCAAGTTCAACGGCAGTTCGTTCCTAATTGGAGTGGTTGGTGAATTCCATACTTCTAGCGATTGGATTTCACTCAAAACTCACCAAATGACTCCTCCCACCATATTATGATGTTGCCCAAGTTTTGGGCTCGATCCGAAATCAATAGGTGTGAGAAATTGGACAATTCAAGTTCAACGGAAGTTCGTTCCTAATTGGAGTGGTTGGTGTATTCCATACTTCTAGCGATTGTATTTCACTTAAAACTCACCAAATGACTCCTCCCACCATATTATGATGTTGCCCAAGTTTGGGGCTTGATCCGAAATCAATAGGTGTGCGAAATTGGACAATTCAAGTTCAACGACAGTTCGTTCCGAATTGGAGTGGTTGGTGTATTCCATACTTCTAGCGATTGGATATCACTAAAAACTCGCCAAATGACTCCTCCCACCATATTATGATGTTGCCCAAGTTTTGGGCTCAATCTGAAATCAATAGGTGTTCCAAATTGGACAATTCAAGTTCAACAGCAGTTCGTTCCTAATTGGAGTGGTTGGTGTATTCCATACTTCTAGCGATTGGATTTCACTCAAAACTCACCAAATGACTCCTCCCAACATATTCTGTTGTTGCCCAAGTTTTGGGCTCGACCCGAAATCAATAGGTGTGAGAAATTGGACAATTCAACTTCAACGGCAGTTCGTTCCTAATTGGAGTGGTTGGTGTATTCCATACTTCTAGCGATTGGATTTCACTCAAAACTCACCAAATGACTCCTCCCACCATATTATGATGTTGCCCAAGTTTGGGGCTCGATCCGAAATCAATAGGTGTGAGAAATTGGACAATTTATGTTCAACGGCAGTTCGTTCCTAATTGGAGTGGTTGGTGTATTCCATGCTTCTAGCGATTGGATTTCACTCAAAACTCACCAAATGACTCCTCCCCCCATATTATGATGTTGCACATGTTCGGGGTTCCATCCGGAATCAATAGGTGTGAGAAATTGGACAATCCAAGTTCAACGGCAGTTCGTTCCTAATTGGAGTGGTTGGTGTATTCCACACTTATAGCAACTGGATTTCACTCAAAGCTCACCAAATGACTCCTCCCACCGTATTATGATGTTGCACAAGTTTGGGGTTTCATCCGAAATCAATCGGTGTGAGAAATTGGACAATTCTAGTTCAACGGCAGTTCGTTCCTAATTGGAGTGGTTGGTGTATTCCATACTTCTAGCGATTGGATATCACTAAAAACTCACCAAATGACTCCTCCCACCATATTATGATGTTGCCCAAGTTTTGGGCTCAATCTGAAATCAATAGGTGTTCCAAATTGGACAATTCAAGTTCAACAGCAGTTCGTTCCTAATTGGAGTGGTTGGTGTATTCCATACTTCTAGCGATTGGATTTCACTCAAAACTCACCACATGACTCCTCCCACCATATTATGATGTTGCCCAAGTTTTGGGCTCGATCCGAAATCAATAGGTGTGAGAAATTGGACAATTCAAGTTCAACGACAGTTCGTTCCTAATTGGAGTGGTTGGTGTATTCCATACTTCTATCGATTGGATATCAGTCAAAACTCACCAAATGACTCCTCCCACCATATTATGATTTTGCCCAAGTTTTGGGCTCGATCCGAAATCAATAGGTGTTCCAAATTGGACAATTCAAGTTCAACGGCAGTTCGTTCCTAATTGGAGTGGTTGGTGTATTCCATACTTCTAGTGATTGAATTTCACTCAAAACTCCCCAAACGACTCCACCCAACATATTATGATGTTGCCCAAGTTTTGGGCTCGACCCGAAATCAATAGTTATGAGAAATTGGACAATTCAAGTTCAACGACAGTTCGTTCCTAATTGGAGTGGTTGGTGTATTCCATACTTCTAGCGATTGGATTCCACTCAAAACCCACCAAATGAGTCCTCCCACCATATTATGATGTTAACCAAGTTTTGGGCTCGATCCGAAATCAATAGGTGTGAGAAATTGGACAATTCCAGTTCAACGGCAGTTCGTTCCTAATAGGAGTGGTTGGTGTATTCCATACTTCTAGCAATTGGATATCACTCAAAACTCACCAAATGACTCCTCCCACCATATTATGATGTTGCCCAAGTTCTGGGCTCAATCCGAATTCAATAGGTGTTCCAAATTGGACAATTCAAGTTCAACGGCAGTTCGTTCCTAATTGGAGTGGTTGGTGTATTCCATACTTCTAGCGATTGGATTTCACTCAAAACTCACCAAATGACTCCTCCCACCATATTATGATGTTAACCAAGTTGTGGGCTCGATCCGAAATCAATAGGTGTGAGAAATTGGACAATTCAAGTTCAACGGCAGTTCGTTCCTAATTGGAGTGGTTGGTGTATTCCATACTTCTAGCGATTGGATTTCACTCAAAACTCACCAAATGACTCCTCCCAACATATTATGTTGTTGCCCAAGTTTTGGGCTCGATCCGAAATCAATAGGTGTTCCAAATTGGACAATTCAAGTTCAACGGCAGTTCGTTCCTAATTGGAGTGGTTGGTGTATTCCATACTTCTAGCGATTGGATTTCACTCAAAACTCACCAAATGACTCCTCCCACCATATTATGATGTTGCCCAAGTTTGGGGCTCGATCCGAAATCAATAGGTGTGAGAAATTGGACAATTTATGTTCAACGGCAGTTCGTTCCTAATTGGAGTGGTTGGTGTATTCCATGCTTCTAGCGATTGGATTTCACTCAAAACTCACCAAATGACTCCTCCCCCCATATTATGATGTTGCACAAGTTTGGGGTTCCATCCGGAATCAATAGGTGTGAGAAATTGGACAATCCAAGGTCAACGGCAGTTCGTTCCTAATTGGAGTGGTTGGTGTATTCCATACTTCTAGCGATTGGATTTCACCCAAAACTCACCAAATGACTCCTCCCACCATATTATGATGTTGCCCAAGTTTTCGGCTCGATCCGAAATCAATAGGTGTGAGAAATAGGACAATTCAAGTTCAACGGCAGTTCGTTCCTAATTGAAGTGGTTGGGGTAATTCATAGTTCTGGCGATTGGATTTCACTCAAAACACCCCAAATGACTCCTCCCACCATACTATTATGTTGCCCAAGTTTGGGGCCCGATCTGAAATCATTAGGTGGGTGAAATTCGACAATTCAAGTTCAACGGCAGTTCGTTCCTAATTGGAGTGGTTGGTGTATTCGATACTTCAAGCGATTGGATCTTATGATGTTGCCCAAGTTTTGGGCTCGATCCGAAATCAATAGGTGTGAGAAATTGGACAATTCAAGTTCAAAGGAAGTTCGTTCCAAATTAGAGTGGTTGGGGCAATTCATAGTTCTTTGGATTGGATTTCACTCAAAACACACCAAATGACTCCTCCCACCATATGATGATGTTGCCCAATTTTTGGGCTCGTTCCGAAATCAATAGGTGTGAGAAATTGGACAATTCAAGTTCAAAGGAAGTTCGTTCCAAATTGGAGTGGTTGGGGTAATTCATAGTTCTTTGGATTGTCTTTCACTCAAAACTCACCAAATGACTCCTCCCACCATATTATGATGTTGCCCAAGTTTTGGTCTCGATCCGAAATCAATAGGTGCGAGAAATTGGACAATTCAAGTTAAAACGCAGTTCGTTCCTAATCGGAGTGGTTGATGTATTCCATACTTCTAGCGATTGGATTTCACTCAAAACTCACCAAATGACTCCTCCCACCATATTATGACGTTGCCCAAGTTTTGGACTCGATCCGAAATGAATAGGTGCGAGAAATTGGACAATTGAAGTTCAAAGGCAGTAGGTTCCTAATTGGAGTGGTTGGTGTATTCCACACTTCTAGCGATTGGATTTCACTCAAAACTCACCGATTGACTCCTCCCACCATATTATGATGTTGCTTAAGTTTTGGGCTCAATCCGAAATCAATAGGGGTGAGAAATTGGACAATTCAAGTTCAACGGTAGTTCGTTCCTAATTGGAGTGGTTGGTGTATTCCATACTTCTAGAGATTGGATTTCACTCAAAACTCACCAACTGACTCCTCCCACCATATTATCATGTTGCCCAAGTTTTAGGCTCGATTCGAAATCAACAGGTGAAAGAAATTGGACAATTCAAGTTCAACGGCAGTTCGTTCCTAAGTGGAGTGGTTGGTGTATTCCATACTTCTAGCTATTGGATTTCACTCAAAACTCACCAAATGACTCCTCCCACCATATTATGATGTTGCCCAAGTTTTGGGCTCGATCCCAAAACAATAGGTGTTCCAA
The DNA here is from genome assembly GCF_965620075.1 of Prunus avium. NCBI lineage: Eukaryota > Viridiplantae > Streptophyta > Magnoliopsida > Rosales > Rosaceae > Prunus > Prunus avium. The sequence goes on from NC_142287.1 coordinate 3,647,279, forward strand.
ATTGGACAATTCAAGTTCAACGGCAGTTCGTTCCTAATTGGAGTGGTTGGTGAATTCCATACTTCTAGCGATTGGATTTCACTCAAAACTCACCAAATGACTCCTCCCACCATATTACGATGTTGCCCAAGTTTTGGGCTCGATCCGAAATCAATAGGTGTGAGAAATTGGACAATTCAAGTTCAACGGCAGTTCGTTCCTAATTGGAGTGGTTGGTGTATTCCATACTTCTAGCGATTGGATTTCACTTAAAACTCACCAAATCACTCCTCCCACCATATTACGATGTTGCCCAAGTTTGGGGCTTGATCCGAAATCAATAGGTGTGAGAAATTGGACAATTCAAGTTCAACGACAGTTCGTTCCGAATTGGAGTGGTTGGTGTATTCCATACTTCTAGCGATTGGATATCACTAAAAACTCACCAAATGACTCCTCCCACCATATTATGATGTTGCCCAAGTTTTGGGCTCAATCTGAAATCAATAGGTGTTCCAAATTGGACAATTCAAGTTCAACAGCAGTTCGTTCCTAATTGGAGTGGTTGGTGTATTCCATACTTCTAGAGATTGGATTTCACTCAAAACTCACCAAATGACTCCTCCCAACATATTATGTTGTTTCCCAAGTTTTGGGCTCGACCCGAAATCAATAGGTGTGAGAAATTGGACAATTCAACTTCAACGGCAGTTCGTTCCTAATTGGAGTGGTTGGTGTATTCCATACTTCTAGCGATTGGATTTCACTCAAAGCTCACCAAATGACTCCTCCCACCATATTATGATGTTGCCCAAGTTTTGGGCACGATCCCAAAACAATAGGTGTGAGAAATTGGACAATTCAAGTTCAACGGCAGTTCGTTCCTAATTGGAGTGGTTGGTGAATTCCATACTTCTAGCGATTGGATTTCACTCAAAACTCACCAAATGACTCCTCCCACCATATTAGGATGTTGCCCAAGTTTTGGGCTCGATCCGAAATCAATATGTGCGAGACATTGGACAATTCAAGTTCAAACGCAGTTCGTTCCAAATTGGAGTGGTTCGGGTAATTCATAGTTCTAGCAATTGGATTTCACTCAAAACACACCAAATGACTCCTCCCACCATATTATTATGTTGCCCAAGTTTGGGGCCCGATCTGAAATCAATAGGTGGGTGAAATTCGACAATTCAACTTCAACGGCAGTTCGTTCCTAATTGGAGTGGTTGGTGTATTCGATACTTCAAGCGATTGGATTTCACTCAAAACTCACCAAATGACTCCTCCCACCATATTATCTTGTTCCCCAGGTTTTGGGCTCGATCCGAAATCAATAGGTTTGAGAAATTGGACAATTCAAATTCAACGGCAGTTCGTTCCTAATTAGAGTGGTTGGTGTATTACATACTTCTAGCGATTGGATTTCACTCAAAACTCACCAAATGACTCCTCCCACCATATTATGATGTTGCCCAAGTTCTGGGCTCGATCCGAAATCAATAGGTATTCCAAATTCGACAATTCAAGTTCAACGGCAGTTCGTTCCTAATTGGAGTGGTTGGTGTATTCCATACTTTTAGCGATTGGATTTCACTCAAAACTCACTAAATGGTTCCTCCCACCATATTACGATGTTCTCCAAGTTTTGGTCTCGATCCGAAATCAATAGGTGTGAGAAGTTGGACAGTTCAAGTTCAACGGCAGTTCGTTCCTAATTGAAGTGGTTGGTGTATTCCATACTTCTAGCGATTGGATTTCACCCAAAACTCACCAAATGACTCCTCCCACCATATTATCATGTTGCCCAAGTTTTGGGCTCGAACCGAAATCAATAGGTGTGAGAAATTGGACAATTCAAGTTCAAAGGCAATTCGTTCGAAATTGGAGTGGTTGGGGTAATTTATAGTTCTGGCGATTGGATTTCACTCAAAATATACCAAATGACTCCTCCCACCATATTATGATGTTGCCGAAGTTTTGGGCTCGATCCGAAATCAATCGGTGTGAGAGATTGGACAATTCAAGTTCAACGGCAGTTCGTTCCTAATCGGAGTAGTTGGTGTATTCCATACTTCAAGCGATTGGATTTCACTCAAAAGTCACCAAATGACTCCTCCCACCATATTATGGTGTTGCCCAAGTTTGGGGCTCGATCCTAAATCAATAGGTGTGAGAAATTGGACAATTCAAGTTCAACGGCAATTCATTCCTAATTGGAGTGGTTGGTGTATTCCATACTTCTAGCGATTGGATTTTGACTCAAAACTCACCAAATGATTCCACCCACCATATTATGATGTTGCCCAAGTTTTGGGCACGATCCGAAATCTATATGTGTGAGAAATTGGACAATTCAAGTTCAACGACAGTACGTTCATAACTGGCGTGGTTTTTGTATTCCATACTTCTAGCGGTTGGATTTCACTCAAATAGGTGTAAGAAATTGGACAATTCAAGTTCAAAGGCAGTTCGTTCGAAATTGGAATGGTTGGGGAAATTCATAGTTCTGGCGATTGGATTTCACTCAAAACACCCCAAATGACTCCTCCCACCATATTATTATGTTGCCCAAGTTTGGGGCCTGATCTGAAATCATTAGGTGGGTGAAATTCGACAATTCAAGTTCAACGGAAGTTCGTTCATAATTGGAGTGGTTGGTGTATTCGATACTTCTAGCGATTGGATTTCACTCAAAACTCACCAAATGACTCCTCCCACCATATTATCATGTTCCCCAAGTTTTGGCATCGATCCGAAGTCAATAGGTGTGAGAAATTGGACAATTCAAGTTCAACGGCAGTTCGTTCCTAATTGAAGTGGTTGGTGTATTCCATACTTCTAGCGATTGGATTTCACCCAAATCTCACCAAATGACTCCTCCCACCATATTATCATGTTGCCCAAGTTTTGGGCTCGAACCGAAATCAATAGGTGTGAGAAATTGGACAATTCAAGTTCAAAGGCAATTCGTTCGAAATTGGTGTGGTTGGGGTAATTCGTAGTTCTGGAGATTGGATTTCACTCAAAACATACCAAATTACTCCTCCCACCATATTATGATGTTGCCGAAGTTTTGGGCTCGATCCGAAATCAATCGGTGTGAGAGATTGGACAATTCAAGTTCAACGGCAGTTCGTTCCTAATCGGAGTAGTTGGTGTATTACATACTTCTAGCGATTGGATTTCACTCAAAACTCAACAAATGACTCCTCCCACCATATTATCATGTTCCCCAAGTTTTGGGCTCGATCCGAAGTCAATAGGTTTGAGAAATTGGACAATTCAAGTTCAACGGCAGTTCGTTCCTAATTGGAGTGGTTGGTGTATTACATACTTCTAGCGATTGGATTTCACTCAAAACTCAACAAATGACTCCTCCCACCATATTATGATGTTGGCCAAGTTTTGGGCTCGATTCGAAATCAATAGGTGTAAGAAATTGGAAAATTCAAGTTCAACGGCAGTTCGTTCCAATTTGGAGTAGTTGGTGTATTCCATAGTTCTGGCGATTGGATTTCATTCAAAACTCACCAAATGACTCCTCCCACGATATTATGATGTTGCCCAAGTTTTGGGCTCGATCCGAAATCAATAGGTGTGAGAAATTGGACAATTCAAGTTCAAAGGAAGTTCGTTCCAAATTGGAGTGGTTAGGGTAATTCATAGTTCTTTGGATTGGATTTCACTCAAAACACACCAAATGACTCATCCCGCCATATTATGATGTTGCCCAACTTTTGGGCTCGATCCGAAATCAATAGGTGTGAGAAATAGGACAATTCAAGTTCAAAGGAAGTTCGTTCCAAATTGGAGTGGTTGGGGTAATTCATAGTTCTTTGGATTGGATTTCACTCAAAACACACCAAATGACTCCTCCCACCATATTATGATGTTGCCCAACTTTTGGGCTCGATCCGAAATCAATAGGTGTGAGAAATAGGACAATTCAAGTTCAAAGGAAGTTCGTTCCAAATTGGAGTGGTTGGGGTAATTCATAGTTCTTTGGATTGGATTTCACTCAAAACTCACCAAATGACTCCTCCCACCATATTATGATGTTGCCCAAGTTTTGGTCTCGATCCGAAATCAATAGGTGCGAGAAATTGGACAATTCAAGTTCAAAGGCAATACGTTCCTAATTGGAGTGGTTGGTGTATTTGTTGCGTAGATTTAGCTCCACCAAAATGGATTAAGCTGCATCCTCAACTTGTGATACTCGCAAGTGCACGAACCGTTGGTAGTATAGCATATGTAAGTGCGAGGTCGATTCCACAGGGATTGGTGATTGAATGATCCAATTTAGTTTCCCTACACAAAATAGAAACAAAAACAAAGAACATAAAACAAGGAAGAAAGAAATAAGTAACTCAAGCAAATAAGTTCCCAAGTTCAATTTAGATTAATGGATTGATTCTAGCTAAAGTATGATTAAGCCATGGTGTGTGGTCATAACCTTGTGTTCCTAATTCCCTAATTTGATCATTTGTTGTCTAACCTAAAATTAAGCATTAGGAACCCATTAAGCATAGAAGAACATTTTAAACAACCAAGTATGTATCTAATCCCTGTTGTCGAATGTCCATACATACTCTTCCTATTCATAGTTCAATTCGAATTAAAGCATGGTGTATACTCTTAATTCAAACCAAGATAGCTAACATGCAAGCCTAAATGGTGATCAATCATTCAAACTAGCATATTAACTTATAAGCATAATGAATAAGAACAAAAACCATAATTGAAACTTGGAAACTAATTCAACTTGAAAACTTAAGAAAAGAATTTACATAACAAAGAAAAATAAATTACAACTAAGAAAACATTAAGGAAACTAAGAGAACTTTGAGGAAGAAAGGAAGTGTTTGAGAACTTTGAGGAGGGAGAAGAAAGTGTTTGGGAACTTTAGAGAATTTTGGAAGAACATGTGTTTGAGAGCTTTGAGGATTTTGGAAGGGAATGTGTTTAAGACATGGGGAATTTGGAAGAGAGTGTTTGAGAACTTGGAGGATTTGGAGAAGAAAGTAGAGAGGTGTTTTGAGAGCTTTGTGGATTTTGGAAGAGAGTGTTTAGGAACTTTGAGAATTTGGAAGAGAGTGGTTGAGAACTTGGAGGATGTTTGTGAACTTGGAGAATTTGAGAACTTAGGGAAGGAAGAGAAATGTGTTTGTGAAGTGTTTGAGACATGGAGACTTTTGGAAGAGAAGGGAAGTAGAGAGATGTTTGAGAACTTTGAGGATTTTGGAAGAACATGTGTTTGAAAGCTTTAGAGAATTAGAAGAAGAGAAAGGAAAAGTGTTTGATATTTAGTACAAAGAAAATTTAATAGAATGATCTTATTACAACAATTGAGAACTACAAAGGGAAACTAAGAGAATTTGAGGGAGAGAAGGGAAGGGAGCTCTAGAGAAGTGTTTGAGAGCTCCCCCCCCTTGGGGTGTTATTACAAGCTTAGAGAACTTCCCTATTTATAGGCCTAGGGGAAGTGAAAATCAGAATTCAATAAGACTAATGCATACAACACTTGAATTATAAAATCTGAAATGGTTGATGCACTTGTATTAGAAAATCTGAAATGGGTGATGCACTTCACCACTAAATCCCACCAGCAGCCCTAGCTCATCTTCATGTCACCATGACCAAGCTTCCAACCAGAAATGATAGCTCATACCTAGCTCACCATGACCAAGCATCCAACCAGCACATGCTGAGGTCAGCATGACCAGCAACTTCAAGGGCTTACAACTTGGGCTTCTCTTAATCAAATTAGGACTTTAAGCACTCAAAATTGAAGTTCAGAATGTCTTCTTTCCAGCCATATGTTATTTGGGCCAATCCAAGGTCGGAGGAAGAAGTTAAGGCCGAAACAAATTGCTAACTCATTTTCCGCGCTGATAAGATCCATCCTGAGCATGGTTCTGTGTTTGCTAGGTAACGGACTCCAGATTTATCCAATGGGGCTGAATTTTGGATATGTTATATTACACACCAATTGGAGAAACTTTCATGAAGAATGTGACCTCATCCGAGCTATGTAGATTGCTAACACAAAGCTTGCAATATGACCTACGGAACTGGACTGGCAGGGGGCTGTAGCCATAATGAATTTGTCTTTAAGCTCTTCATCATTCATCCAAATTAGGCCTTAACATGCTTGAATTGCATGAATTATGTTCTCCAAAGCCATCATTGTTACCTAAAGCTCAATTAACTGAAAGATAAACACAAAAAGGATTAAAAGCACAAGTTTAACTAAAAAACATAACCAAATCATAAGCTAGAAGGGTAAGAAATAATATACAATTATGAACCGATCAGTATTCCATAGTTCTAGTGATTGGATTTCACTCAAAACTCACCAAATTACTCCTCCCACCATAGTATGATGTTGCCCAAGTTTTGGGCTCGATCTGAAATCAGTAGGTGTGAGAAATTGGACAATTCAAGTTCAACGACACTTCGTTCCTAATTGGAGTGGTTGGTGTATTCCATATTCAAGTGATTGGGGTAATTCATAGTTCTGGCGATTGGATTTCACCCAAAACACACCAAATGACTCCTCCCACCATATGATGATGTTGCCCAAGTTTTGGGCTCGATCCGAAATCAATAGGTGTTCCAAATTGGACAATTCAAGTTCAACGGCAGTTCGTTCCTAATTGGAGTGGTTGGTGTATTCCATACTTCTAGCGATTGGATTTCACTCAAAACTCACCAAATGACACCTCCCACCATAGTATGATGTTGACCAAGTTTTGGGCTCGATCCGAAATCAACAGGTGTAAGAAATTGGACAATTCAAGTTCAAAGGCAACACGTTCCAAATTGGAGAGGTTGGGGTAATTCATAGTTCTGGCGATTGGATTTCACTCAAAAGACACCAAATGACTCCTCCCACCATATTATGATGTTGCCCAAGTTTGGGGCACGATCCGAAATCAATAGGTGTGAGAAATTGGACAATTCAAGTTCAACGGCAGTTCGTTCCTAATTGGAGTGGTTGGTGTATTCAATACTTCTAGCGACTGGATTTCACTCAAAAGTCACCAAATGATTCCTCCCACCATATTATGATGTTGCCCAAGGTTTGGGATCTGTTCGAAATCAATAGGTGTGAAAAATTGGACAATTCAAGTTCAACGGCAGTTCGTTCCTAACTGGAGTGGTTGGTGTATTCCATACTTCTAGCGATTTAATTTCACTCAAAACTCACCAAATCACTCCTCCCACCATATTATGATGTTGCCCTAGTGTTGGGCTAGATTCGAAATCAATAGGTGTAAGAAATTGGACAATTCAAGTTCAACGGCAGTTCGTTCCTAATTGGAGTGGTTGGTGTATTCCATACTTCTAGCGATTGGATTTCACTCAAAACTCACCAAATGACACCTCCCACCATAGTATGATGTTGACCAAGTTTTGGGCTCGATCCGAAATCAACAGGTGTAAGAAATTGGACAATTCAAGTTCAAAGGCAATACGTTCCAAATTGGAGAGGTTGGGGTAATTCATAGTTCTGGCGATTGGATTTCACTCAAAAGACACCAAATGACTCCTCCCACCATATTATGATGTTGCCCAAGTTTGGGGCACGATCCGAAATCAATAGGTGTGAGAAATTGGACAATTCAAGTTCAACGGCAGTTCGTTCCTAATTGGAGTGGTTGGTGTATTCAATACTTCTAGCGACTGGATTTCACTCAAAACTCACCAAATGACTCCTCCCACCATATTTTGATGTTGCCCAAGTTTTGGGATCTATTCGAAATCAATAGGTGTGAAAAATTGGACAATTCAAGTTCAACGACAGTTCGTTCCAAATTGGATTTCACTCAAAACTCACCAAATGACACCTCCCACCATAGTATGATGTTGACCAAGTTTTGGGCTCGATCCGAAAAAAAACAGGTGTAAGAAATTGGACAACTCAATTTCAAAGGCAATTCGTTCCAAATTGGAGTGGTTGGGGTAATTCATAGTTCTGGCGATTGGATTTCACTCAAAACATACCAAATGACTCCTCCCACCATATTTTGATGTTGCCCAAGTTTGGAGCACGATCCAAAACCAATAGGTGTGAGAAATTGGACAATTCAAGTTCAACGGCAATTCGTTCCTAATTGGAGTGGTTGGTGTATTCATTACTTCTAGCGATTGGATTTCACTCAAAACTCACCAAATGACTCGTCCCACCATATTATGATGTTGCTCAAGTTTTGGGATCGATCCGAAATCAATAGGTGTGAGAAATTGAACAATTCAAGTTCAACGGCAGTTCGTTCCTAACTGGAGTGGTTGGTGTATTCCATATTTCTGGCGATTGGATTTCACTCAAAACTCACCAAATGACTCCTCCCACCATGTTATGATGTTGCCCAAGTTTGGGGCTTGATCCTAAATCAATAGGTGTGAGAAATTGGACAATTCAAGTTCAACGGCAATTCGTTCTTAATTGGAGTGGTTGGTGTATTCCATATTTCTGGCGATTGGATTTCACTTAAAACTCACCAAATGACTCCTCCCACCATATTATGATGTTGCCCAAGTTTGGGGCTTGATCCTAAATAAATAGGTGAGAAATTTGACAATTCAAGTTCAACGGCAGTTCGTTCCTAATTGGAGTGGTTGGTGTTTTCCACACTTCTAGCGATTGGATTTCACTCAAAACTCACCAAATGACTCCTCTCACCATATTATGATGTTCCCCAAGTTTTGGGCTGGATCCGAAATGAATAGGTGTAAGAAATTGGACAATTCAAGTTCAACGGCAGTTCGTTCCTAATGGGAGTGGTTGGTGTACTCCATATTTCTGGCGATTGGATTTCACTCAAAACTCACCAAATGACTCCTCCCACCATATTATGATGTTGCTCAAGTTTTCGGCTCGATCCGAAATCAATAGGTGAAAGAAATTGCACAATTCAAGTTCAACGGCAGTTCGTTCCTAATTGGAGTGGTTGGTGTATTCCATAGTTCAGGCGATTGGATTTCATTCAAAACTCACCAAATGACTCCTCCCACCATATTATAATGTTGCCCAAGTTTTAGGCTCGATCCGAACTCAATAGGTGTAAGAAATTGGACAATTCAAGTTCAAAGGCAGTTCGTTCCAAATTCGAGTGGTTGGGTCAATTCATAGTTCTGGCAATTGGATTTCACCCAAAACACACCAAATGACTCCTCCCACCATATTATGATGTTTCCCAAGTTTTGGGCTGGATCCGAAATCAATAGGTGTGGGAAATTGGACAGTTCAAGTTCAACGGCAGTTTGTTCCTAATTGGAGTGGTTGGTGTATTCCATACTTCTAGCGATTGGATTTCACTCAAAACTCACCAAATGACTCCGCCCACCATATTATGATGTTGCCCAAGTTTTGGGGTCGATTCGAAATCAACAGGTGTAAGAAATTGGAGAATTCAAGTTCAAAGGCAGTACGTTCCAAACGGGAGTGGTTGAGGTAATTCATAGTTCTGGCGATTGGATTTCACTCAAAACACACCAAACGACACCTCCCACCATATTATGTTGTTGCCCAAGTTTTGGGCTCGATTCGAAATCAATAGGTGTAAGAAATTGGACAATTCAAGTTCAACGACAGTTCGTTCCTAATTGGAGTTGTTGGTGTATTCCATAGTTCAGGCGATTGGATTTCACTCAAAACTCACCAAATGACTCCTCCCACCATATTATGACGTTGCCAAGTTTTGGACTCGATCCGAAATCAATAGGTGTGAGAAATTGGACAATTCCAGTTCAACGGCAGTTCGTTCTAATTGGAGTGGTTGGTGTATTCCATAGTTCAGGCGATTGGATTTCACTCAAAACTCACCAAATGACTCCTCCCACCGTATTATGATGTTGCCCAAGTTTTAGGCTCGATCCGAACTCAATAGGTGTAAGAAATTGGACAATTCAGGTTCAAAGGCAGTTTGTTCCAAATTCGAGTGGTTGGGGTAATTCATAGTTCTATCAATTGTATTTCACCCAAAACTCACCAAATGACTCCTCCCACCATATTATGATGTTCCCCATGTTTTGGGCTCGATCCGAAATCAATAGGTGTAAGAAATTGGACAATTCAAGTTCAACGGCAGTTCGTTCCTAATTGGAGTGGTTGGTGTATTCCATACTTCTAGCGATTGGATTTCACTCAAAACTCACCAAATGACTCCTCCCACCATATTATGATGTTGCCCAAGTTTTGGGCTCGACCCGAAATCAATAGGTGTGAGAAATTGGACGATTTAAGTTCAAAGGAAGTTCGTTCCAAAATGGAGTGGTTGGGGTAATTCATAGTTCTGGGGATTGGATTTCACTCAAAACACACCAAATTACTCCTCCCACCATATTTTGATGTTGCCCAAGTTTTGGGCTCGATCCGAAGTCAATAGGTGTAAGAAATTGGACATTTTAAATTCAACGGCAGTTCGTTCCTAATTGGAGTAGTTGGTGTATTCCATACTTCTAGCGATTGGATTTCACTCAAAACTGACCAAATGACTCCTCCCACCATATTATGAAGTTCCCCATGTTTTGGGCTCGATCCGAAATCAATAGGTGTAAGAAATTGGACAATTCAAGTTCAAAGGCAGTTCGTTCCAGATTGGAGTGGTTAGGGTAATTCTTCGTTCTGGCGATTGGATTTCACTCAAAACTCACCAAATGACTCCTCCCAGCATATTATGAGGTTGCCCAAGTTTTGGGCTCGATCCGAAATAAATAGGTGTAAGAAATTGGACAATTCAGGTTCAACGGAAGTTCGTTCCTAATGGGAGTGGTTGGTGTATTCGATACTTCTAACGATTGGATTTCACTCAAAACTCACTAAATGACTCCTCCCACCATATTATGATGTAGCCCAAGTTTGGGGTTCGATCCTAAATCTATAGGTGTGAGAAATTGGACAATTCAAGTTCAACGGCAGTTCGTTCCTAATTGGAGTGGTTGGTGTATTCCATACTTCTAGCGATTGGATTTCACTAAAAACTCACCAAATGACTCCTCCCACCATATTATGATGTTCCCCATGTTTTGGCCTCGATCCGAAATCAATAGGTGTAAGAAATTGGACAATTCAAGTTCAAAGGCAATTTGTTCCAAATTGGAGTGGTTGTGGTAATTCATTGTTCTGGGGATTGGAGTTCACTCAAAACAGACCAAATGAATCCTCCCACCATATTATGATGTTTCCTAAGTTTTGGGCTCGATACGAAATCAATAGGTGTAAGAAATTGGACAATTGAAGTTCAACGGCAGTTCATTCCTAATTGGAGTGGTTGGTGTGTTCCACAGTTCTGGGGATTGGATTTCACTCAAAACTGACCAAATGAGTCCTCCCACCATATTATGATGTTGCCCAAGTTTTGGGATCCATCCGAAATCAATAGGTGTAAGAAATTGGGCAATTCAAGTTGAATGGCAGTTCGTTCCTAATTGGAGTGGTTGGTGTATTCCATAGTTCTGGGGATTGGATTTCACTCAAAACTGACCAAATGACTCCTCCCACCATATTATGATGTTCCCCAATTCTTGGGCTCGATCCGAAATCAATTGGTGTGAGAAATTGGACAATTCAAGTTCAACGGCAGTTCGTTCCTAATTGGAGTGGTTGGTCTATTCCACAGTTCTGGGGATTGGATTTCACTCAAAACTCACCAAATGACTCCTCCCACCATATTATGATGTTCCCCAAGTCTTGGGCTCGTCCGAAATCAATCGGTGCGAAAAATTGGACAATTCAAGTTCAACGGCAGTTCGTTCCTAATTGGAGTGCTTGGTGTATTCCATACTTCTAAAGATTGGATTTCACTCAAAACTCACCAAATGTCTCCTCCCACCATATTATGATGTTGCCCAAGTTTTGGGCTCGATCCGAAATCAATAGGTGTGAGAAATTGGACAATTCAAGTTCAACGGCAGTTCGTTCATAATTGGAGTGGTTGGTGTATTCCATACTTCTAGCGATTGGATTTCACTGAAAACTCACCAAATGACTCCTCCCACGATATTATGATGTTGCCCAAGTTTTGGGCTCGATCCGAAATCAATTGGTGTAAGAAATTGGACAATCCAAGTTCAACGGCAGTTCGTTCCAAGTTGGAGTGGTTGAGGTAATTCTTCGTTCTGGCGATTGGATTTCACTCAAAACTCACCAAATGACTCCTCCCACCATATTATGATGTTGCCCAAGTTTTGGCCTCGATCAGAAATCAATAGGTGTCCGAAATTGGACAATTCAAGTTCAACGGCAGTTCGTTCCTAATTGGAGTGGTTGGTGTATTCCATACTTCTAGCGATTGGATTTCACTCAAAACCCACCAAATGACTCCTCCCACCATATTATAATGTTGCCCAGGTTTTGGGCTCGATCCGAAATCAATAGGTGTAAGAAATTGGACAATTCAAGTTCAACGGCAGTTCGTTCCAAGTTGGAGTGGTTGAGGTAATTCTTCGTTCTGGCGATTGGATTTCACTCAAAACTCACCAAATGACTCCTCCCACCATATTATGATGTTGCCCAAGTTTGGGGCACGATCCGAAATCAATAGGTGTGAGAAATTGGACAATTCAAGTTCAACGGCAGTTCGTTCCTAATTGGAGTGGTTGGTGTCTTCCATACTTCTAGCGATTGGATTTCACTCAAAACTCAGCAAATGACTCCTCCCACAATATTATCATGTTGCCCAAGTTTTGGGCTCGATCCGAAATCTATAGGTGTAAGAAATTGAACAATTCAAGTTCAACGGCAGTTCGTTCCTGATTGGAGTGGTTGGTGTATTCCGTACTTCTTGCGATTGGATTTCACTCAAAACTCACCGAATGACTCCTCCCACCATATTATGATGTTCCCCAAGTTTTGGGCTCGATCCTAAATCAATAGGTGTGAGAAATTGGACAATTCAAGTTCAACGGCAGTTTGTTCCAAATTGGAGTGGTTGGTGTAATTCCATACTTCTAGCGATTGGATTTCACTCAAAACTGACCAAATGACTCCTCCCACCATATTATGATGTTCCCCAAGTTTTGGGCTCGATCCGAAATCAATCGGTGCGAGAAATTGGACAATTCAAGTTCAACGGCAGTTCGTTCCTAATTGGAGTGGTTGGTGTATTCCATACTTCTAAAAATTGGATTTCACTCAAAACTCACCAAATGTCTCCTCCCACCATATTATGATGTTGCCCAAGTTTTGGGCTCGATCCGAAATCAATAGGTGTGAGAAATTGGTCAATTCAAGTTCAACGGCAGTTCGTTCCGAATTAGAGTGGTTGGTGTATTCCATACTTCAAGTGATTAGATTTCACTCAAAACTCACCAAATGACTGCTCCCACCATATTATGATGTTGCCCATCTTTTGGGCTCGATCCGAAATCAATAGGTGTAAGAAATTGGACAATTCAAGTTCAACGGCAGTTCGTTCCTAATGGGAGTGGTTGGTGTGTTCCACACTTCTAGCGATTGGATTTCACTCAAAACTCACCAAATGACTGCTCCCACCATATTATGATGTTGCCCATGTTTTGGGCTAGATCCGAAATCAATAGGTTTGAGAAATTGGACAATTCAAGTTCGAAGGCAATTCGTTCCAAATTGGAGTCGTTGGGGTAATTCTTCGTTCTGGCGATTGGATTTCACTCAAAACTAACCAAATGACTCCTCCCACCATATTATGATGTTGCCGATGTTTTAGGCTCGATCTGAAATAAATAGGTGTAAGAAATTGGACAATTCAAGTTCAACGGCAGTTCGTTCCTAATGGGAGTGGTTGGTGTGTTCCACACTTCTAGCGATTGGATTTCACTCAAAACTCACCAAATGACTGCTCCCACCATATTATGATGTTGCCCATCTTTTGGGCTCGATCCGAAATCAATAGATATAAGAAATTGGACAATTCAAGTTCAACGGCAGTTCGTTCCTAATTGGAGTGGTTGGTGTATTCCACGGTTCTAGCGATTGGATTTCACTCAAAACTCTCCAAATGACTCCTCCCACCATATTATGATGTCGCCCAAGTTTTGGGCTCGATCCAAAATCAAAAGATGTGAGAAATTGGACAATTCAAGTTCAACGGCAGTTCGTTCCTAATTGGCGTCGTAGGTGTATTCCATACTTCTAGCAATTGGATTTCACTCAAAACACACAAAATGACTCCTCCCACCATATTATGAGGTTGCCCAAGTTTTGGGATCGATCCGAAATCAATAGGTGTAAGAAATTGGACAATTCAAGTTCAAAGGCAGTTCATTGAAAATTGGAGTGGTTGGGGAAATTAACAGTTCTGGCGATTAGATTTCACTCAAAACACACCAAATGACTCCTCCCACCATAATATGATGTTGCCCAAGTTTTGGGCTCGATCCGAAATCAATAGGTGTAAGAAATTTGACAATTCAAGTTCAAAGGCAGTTCGTTCCAAATTGGAGTGGTTGGGGTAATTCATAGTTCTAGTGATTGGATTTCACCCAAAACACACCAAACGACTCCTCCCACCGTATTATGATGTTGCCGAAGTTTTGGGCTCAATCCGAAATCAATGGGTGCAACAAATTGGACTATTCAAGTTCAAAGGCAGTTCGTTCCAAATTGGAGTAGTTGGGGTAACTCATAGTTCTGGCGATTGGATTTTACTCAAATCACACGAAATGACTCCTCCCACCATAATATGATGTTGCTCAAGTTTTGGGCTCGATCTGAAATGAATAGGTGTAAGAAATTGGACAATTCAAGTTCAAAGGCGTTCCAAATTGGAGTGGTTGGGGTAATTCATAGTTCTGGCGATTGTATTTCACTCAAAACACACCAAATGACTCCTCCCACCATATTATGATGTTGCCCCAGTTTTGAGCTCGATTCGAAATCAATAGGTGTAAGAAATTGGACAATTCAAGTTCAAAGGCAGTTCGTTCCAAATTTGAGTGGTTGGGGTAATTCATAGTTCTAACATATGGATTTAACTCAAAACACACCAAATGACTCCTCCCACCATATTATGATGTTGCCCAGGGTTTGGGCTCGATCCGAAATCAATCGGTGTGAGAAATTGAAAAATTCAAGTTCAACGGCAGTTCGTTCCTATTTGGAGTGGTTGATGTATTCCAAACTTCTAGCGATTGGATTTCTCTCAAAACTCACCAAATGACTCCTCCCACCATATTATGATGTTGCCCAAGTTTTGGGCTCGATCCGAAATGAATAGGTGAAAGAAATTGGACAATTCAAGTTGAAAGGCAGTTCGTTCCAAATTTCAGTGGTTGGGGTAATTCATAGTTCTAGCGAATGGATTTAATTCAAAGCACACCAAATGACTCCTCCCACCATATTATGATGTTGCCCAAGTTTTGGGCTTGATCCGAAAACAATAGGTGTGAGAAATTGCACAATTCTGGTTCAACGGCAGTTCGTTCCGAATTGGAGTGGTTGGGGTAATTCATAGTTCTAGCGATCGGATTTCACTCAAAACACACCAAATGACTCCTCCCACCATATTACGATGTTGCCCAAGTTTTGGGCTCGATCCGAAATCAATAGGTGTGAGAAATTAGACAATTCAAGTTCAACGGCAGTTCCTAATTGGAGTGGTTGCTGTATTCCATACTTCTATCGGTTGGATTTCACCCAAAACTCACCAAATGACTCCTCCCACCATATTATGATGTAGCCCAAGTTTTGGGCTCGATCCAAAATTAATAGGTATAAGAAATTGGACAATTTAAGTTCAAGGGCAGTTCGTTCCAAATTTGAGTGGTTGGGGTAATTCATAGTTCTAGCGAATGGATTTAATTCAAAACACCCCAAATGACTCCTCCCACCATATTATGATGTTGCCCAAGTTTGGGGCTCGATCCGAAATCAATAGGTGTAAGAAATTGGACAATTCAAGTTGAAAGGCAGTTCGTTCCAAATTGCTGTGGTTGGGGTAATTCATAGTTTTGGCGATTGGATTTCACTCAAAACACACCAAATCACTCCTCCCACCATATTATGATGTTGCCTAAGTTTTGGGCTCTATCCGAAATCAATAGCTGTAAGAAATTGTACAATTCAAATTCAAAGGCAGTTCGTTCCATATTTGAGTGGTTTGGGTAATTCATAGTTCTAGCGAATGGATTTCATTTAAAACACACCAAATGACTCCTCCCAACATATTATGATGTTGCCCAAGTTTTGGGCTCGATCCGAAATCAATAGTTGTGAGAAACTGGACAATTCAAGTTCAACGGTAGTTCGTTCCTAATTGGAGTGGTTGGTGTATTCCATACTTCTAGCGATTCGATTTCACTCAAAACTCACCAAATGACTCCTTCCACCATATAATGACGTTGCCCAAGTTTTGGGCTCGATCCGAAATCAATAGGTGTTTGAAATTGGACAATTCAAGTTCAAAGGCAATTCGTTCCGAATTTGAGTGGTTGGGGTAATTCATAGTTCTAGCGAATGGATTTCATTCAAAACACACCAAATGACTCCTCCAACCATATTATGATGTTGCCCAAGTTTTGGGCTCGATCCGAAATCAATAGGTGTGAGAAATTAGACAATTCAAGTTCAACGGCAGTTCCTAATTGGAGTGGTTGCTGTATTCCATACTTCTAGCGGTTGGATTTCACCCAAAACTCACCAAATGACTCCTCCCACCATATTATGATGTAGCCCAAGTTTTGGACTCGATCCGAAATTAATAGGTATAAGAAATTGGACAATTTAAGTTCAAGGGCAGTTCGTTCCAAATTTGAGTGGTTGGGGTAATTCATAGTTCTAGCGAATGGATTTAATTCAAAACACCCCAAATGACTCCTCCCACCATATTATGATGTTGCCCAAGTTTGGGGCTCGATCCGAAATCAATAGGTGTAAGAAATTGGACAATTCAAGTTGAAATGCAGTTCGTTCCAAATTGCTGTGGTTGGGGTAATTCATAGTTTTGGCGATTGGATTTCACTCAAAACACACCAAATCACTCCTCCCACCATATTATGATGTTGCCTAAGTTTTGGGCTCTATCCGAAATCAATAGCTGTAAGAAATTGGACAATTCAAATTCAAAGGCAGTTCGTTCCATATTTGAGTGGTTGGGGTAATTCATTGTTCTAGCGAATGGATTTCATTTAAAACACACCAAATGACTCCTCCCAACATATTATGATGTTGCCCAAGTTTTGGGCTCGATCCGAAATCAATAGTTGTGAGAAATTGGACAAATCAAGTTCAACGGCAGTTCGTTCCTAATTGGAGTGGTTGGTGTATTCCATACTTCTAGCGATTCGATTTCACTCAAAACTCACCAAATGACTCCTCCCACCATATTATGACGTTGCCCAAGTTTTGGGCTCGATCCGAAATCAATAGGTGTTTGAAATTGGACAATTCAAGTTCAAAGGCAATTCGTTCCGAATTTGAGTGGTTGGGGTAATTCATAGTTCTAGCGAATGGATTTCATTCAAAACACACCAAATGACTCCTCCCACCATATTATGATGTTGCCCAAGTTTTGGGCTCGATCCGAAATCAATAGGTGTAAGAAATTGGACAATTCAAGTTCAACGGCAGTTCGTTCCTAATTGGAGTGGTTGGTGTATTCCATACTTCTAGCGATTGGATTTCACTCAAAACTCATCAAATGACTACTTCTACCATATTATGATGTTGCCTAAGTTTTGGGTTCGATCCGAAATCAATAGGTGTGAGAAATCGGACAATTCAAGTTCAACGGCAGTTCGTTCCTAATTGGAGTGGTTGTTGTAATTCATTGTTCTGGCGATTGGATTTCACTCAAAACTTACCAAATGACTCCTCCCACCATATTATGATGTTGCCCAAGCTTTGGGCTCGATCCGAAATGAATAGGTGTTAGAAATTGGACAATTCAAGTTCAAAGGCAGTTCGTTCCAAATTGGAGTGGTTGGGGTAATTCATAGTTCTAGCGATTGGATTTCACTCAAAACATACCAAATGACTCCTAATACGATATTAAGTGGTTGCCAAGTTTTGGGCTCGATCCGAAATCAATAGGTGTAAGAAATTGGACAATTCAAGTTTAAAGCCAGTTCGTTCCAAATTGGAGTGGTTGGGGTAACTCATAATTCTGGCGATTGGATTCAACACAAAACACACCAAATGACTCCTCCCACCATATTATGATGTTGCCCAAGTTTTGGGCTCGTTCCGAAATCAATAGGTGTGAGAAATTGGACAATTCAAGTTCAACGGCAGTTCGTTCCAAAGTTGAGTGGTAGGGGTAATTCATAGTTCTAGCGATCGGCTCAAAACACACCAAATGACTCCTCCCACCATATTATGATGTTGCCCAAGTTTTGGACTCGATCCGAAATCAATAGGTGTAAGAAATTGGACAATTCATGACAAGACCCGACCCAAATTCCACTTTGGAATCCGAGTCGAACCCTGTGTGTGTCCGACACCTGGCGGGTGTCAGGCACAAATGACTAACCGGCCTGAGGCCATACAGAAGATCTTTGGGCAAATCTTCAGAGCAACTAATTCAGAATTTAAGATAACAGTATAAATACAAAAAGAACTCCTACGTAGCGGAGGAGATGGATGGAGGAAAGTGATGGCCCTGTGGTGATGTCCCCGTACACGACTACTGCCTGGGGGCGCAAAACATTGAAAAACGTGAGTGGACAAAAATAAAGTTTTAGAACATAAGGTATCAACATACTAACCCCTCTGTTAAAACATTTAGAAAATTTAATCATATCCATGTTCAATATCCGTATGAAAATTCAGGCATGCAAATCCTCATACATATAGCTGAGCATATATTCAGTGAAACATTAACAAAATATCTGAGATTAATAAAGGGAAACAATTTCCTTCCACCTAGGTGTACCCATCATAAATCCGTCAATTCCATAATTTCCGTCAATTCCTCCTAGTAGGTCTCGGTAGCATAAAGTTACTCGAGCCGCATTCCTTGCAAGACTCAGAGGACACTTGGTCCACCCGAGCCGCATTCCTAGCACCACAAAGTTTGAGCGTCCCTGAACTTGTGGGCAATTGTCAAACGCACGCTGACTCATCTGAAGGCAACTGGGATGTCCTTGGACATCATTATAATCGAAAGCAACAATTTATCTGAAGGCAACATTTTTGGGTACCTATGGTGGTTTAAAAACAAAATACATGCCCTTCCTGGAAATTACCATTTTATTCCTCAACCAATCATTCAATATGATTAAAACCTCATTTCTTACTTTCCAAGCCATTTGCATTTAAATATAATAACATATAATCGAGAACATATATATAATTTCATTATTCCTGCTCAGAAAGTAATAGCCATAAATAAATCCTTCAAGATCAAATATTGAAACTTTAATAACATAAAATCCATTTATAAAACAAAAGTCCACTCACTGTGCGTCCGAGTTGCTCTGACCCTTTGAGGGTCCCTCCTTTGAATCAGCTGGTACCCGAGTACCTATTTAAGCCATCATAAATATTAAATCAATAAAATTGCTCAACACAATAATTTAATTTAAAGCCCTGACCCCCGGCTTCTAAAAGTGCGTGTACTAGTTTAAGACCATTCTTATCGAGTACGCTGAACCGGTGTACCATAATCCTTGAATCTTTCTGCAATGCACAAAGAATTCCCCCTAGGAGTAAAACTCCCAAACAACACTTGATAACGAGAGAGGAGTTTGTTTCAGTTATACTCTGTCCGAGAGGTCTAAACTTATTGAATAACCACTAATGTTGGATATGTTGTAGAAAACAGGAAACTGAACAACTTTCAAGAAGAAACCTTGGTCATCTGAACAAAGGAAATCGACATCCAAGAGTGAGTAAGGTGCTGTAGCATTTAAACAGCAGACTAGAGGACTTACTAACTTTGAACAAGGTTTCAGATGGTTATAGAACTTAAATTGCTGTGAATTTTGGATATGTCATATTTCTATAACTAAGGAACAACCTGTATGAAGAAAGTGTTGTCGACTGATCAATAGAAATTAACACACAAGAAAGAATTCGAGCCTACCTCAATACAGCAGAACAAACTAAGTAGGCAACACTTCAACCAGCCTTGAGATGACTACAATTCTTGGATGAAGCTCCAATTTTGACAGATTATAGCCAAGACAAAGACGAACAACTTTGATGAAAGGAACGAAGCCACTAGATCAGAGGAAGGCCACATGCAAGAGTGAATAAGGGCACACTAGAGTGAAACCAGCAAACAGAATGAAAGTGAAGACTAGTCTCAACTTGAACACGATTTACAGTAGATAGAAATCTCCGTTTGCCTTGGAATTTGGATATGTTGTAGATGTCGACCTCAGAAACAATTGTTATGAAGGAATAGAGGTAAGAATCGCAACAGAAACCCGCATGCAAAGAGAAATCCGTGCTTAACACAGAGTATCAGACAGAGATGAGCTGTTCATACTCCAACTGGGGTTTGAGGTGTTTATATTTCTCCGACCGGGCTAATTTTCGGATATGTTCGACTCATGAGGCAGACGAACAAGTTTGAAGAAGGAACTATTTCGTTTCGAGCTCAGGAAGTTGATGCTTTGGACCTGTGAACAGATCAGTAAGTCTTGAGGAGGTTCTGTCGGTTTTGGGATTATGATGGGTTTATGGGACTTGTGCAGAATAGAGAATATTTAGGGAATTTGTTGGGCTTATCAGATTTGGGGGCTCAACAATAACAGACGTGTCGGGAGAGTAAAAAGAGATTTTTCTTCTGGTTTTCTAAAAACAATCTTTGAACTGTTTACAAGTTTGCCACCGGACAAATTCCTTCATCGCAACTTTTTCGTTACAACTCCGCTTCGAGCTCACTACGTGTCTAAGAACTCGTTTCGACGTGCTCTGCATAACGATCCAATCAAAATTTTCAAATTCCTTCCCGGTCAAAAAGTCAACTTTCATACCCGTTAAAATATTCCAGGGGCAAAACAGTCTTTTTCTAGAATAAAATAATAATTGAAAATTAATTAAGGATCGGGTTGTTACAATTCAAGTTCAAAGGCAGTTCGTTCCTGATTGGAGTGGTTGGTGTATTCCATACTTCTAGCGAATGGATTTCACTCAAAACTCACCAAACGACTCCTCCCACCATATTATGATGTTGCCCAAGACTGGGGCTCGATCCGAAATCAATAGGTGTGAGAAATTGAACAATTCAAGTTCAACGGCAGTTCGTTCCTAATTGGAGTGGTTGGTGTATTCCATACTTCTAGCGATTGGATTTCACTCAAAACTCACAAAATGACTCCTCCCACCATATTATGATGTTGCCCAAGTTTTGGGCTCGATCTGAAATCAATAGGTGTGAGAAATTGGACAATTCAAGTTCAACGGCAGTTCGTTCCTAATTGGAGTGGTTGGCGTATTCCATACTTCTAGCGATTGGATTTCACTCAAAACTAACCAAATGACTCCTCCCACCATATTACGATGTTGCCCAAGTTTTGGGCTCGAACCGAAATCAATTGGTGTGAGAAATTGGACAATTCAAGTTCAACGGCAGTTCGTTCCTAATTGGAGTGGTTGGTGTATTCCATACTTCTAGCGATTGGATTTCACTCAAAACTCACCAAATGACTCCTCCCACCATATTATCATGTTGCCCCAGTTTTGGGTTCGATCGGAAATCAATAGGTGTGAGAAATTGGACAATTCAAGTTCAACGGCAGTTCGTTCCTAATGGGAGTGGTTGGCGTATTCCATACTTCTAGCGATTGGATTTCACTCAAAACTCACCAAATGACTCCTCCCACCATATTATGATGTTGCCCAAGACTGGGGCTCGATCCGAAATCAATAGGTGTGAGAAATTGAACAATTCAAGTTCAACGGCAGTTCGTTCCTAATTGGAGTGGTCGGTGAATTCCATACTTCTAGCGATTGGATTTCACTCAAAACTCACCAAATGACTCCTCCCACCATATTATGACGTTGCCCAAGTTTTGGGCTCGATCCGAAATCAATTGGTGTGAGAAATTGGACAATTCAAGTTCAACCGCAATTCGTTCCTAATTGGAGTGGTTGGTGTATTCCATACTTCTAGCGATTGGATTTCACTCAAAACTCACCAAATGACTCCTCCCACCATATTGTGATGTTGCCCAAGTTTGGGGCTCGATCCGAAATCAATAGGTGTGAGAAATTGGACAATTCAAGTTCAACGGCAGTTCGTTCCTAATTGGAGTGGTTGGTGAATTCCGTACTTCTAGGAATTTGATTTCACTCAAAACTCACCAAATGACTCCTCCCACCATATTATGATGTTGCAAAAGTTTTGGGCTCGATCAGAAATCAATAGGTGTGAGAAATTGGACAATTCAAGTTCAACGGCAGTTCGTTCCTAATTGGAGTGGTTGGTGTATTCCATACTTCTAGCGATTGGATTTCACTCAAAACTCACCAAATAACTGTTAAGCTCATAATTTCATACATATACATGCCCTATTTACTTACTTCTTTTGCTTAGTTTCTTAGATTTCTAAGTTATTTGCCTCCCTTTGTGTGTTTTGTAGGCAAATAGAGCAAGAGAGCATAATTCATGAAATTCAAGCGTGTTAAGGCCTAATTTGGATGAATGGATGAAGAGCTTAAAAGACAAACTCATTTTGGCTACAGCCCCCTGCCAGTCCAGTTCCGTAGGTCATATTGCAAGCTTTGTTTCAGCAACTTACACAGATCGGATGAGGCAGCATTCTTCATGAACGTTGTTCCAATGGGTGTGTACTATAACATATCCAAATTTCAGCCCCATTGGATAAATATGGAGTCTGTTACCTAGCAAACACAGAGCCATGCTCAGGATGGATTGTATCAGCGCGCAAAATGAGTTAGCAATTTGTTTTGGCCTTAACTTCCTCCTCCGACCTTGGATTGGCCCAAATGATATATGGATAGAAAGAAGACATTCTGAACTTCAAGTTTGAGTGCTTAAAGTCTTAATTTGCTTAAGGGAAGCCCAATTAGTAAGCCCTTGAAGTTGCTGGTCATGCTGACCTCAGGATGAGCTATTGTTTCTGGTTGGAAGCTTGGTCATGGTGAGCTAGGCATGAGCTATTGAGCTGGTTGGAAGCTTGGTCATGGTGACATGAAGATGAGCTAGGGCTGCTGGTGGGATTTATTGGTGAAGTGCATCAACCAATTCAAATTTTCTAATACAAGTGCATCAACCATTTCAGATTTTATAAAACAAGTGTTGTATGCATTAGCCATATTGAATTCAGATTTTTCACTTCCTTAGGCCTATAAATAGGGAGGTTCTCTAAGCTTGTAAACACACCCCAAGGGGGGGAGCTCTCAAACACTTCTCTAGAGCTCCCTTCCCTTCTCTCCCTCAAATTCTCTTAGTTTCCCTTTCTAGTTTTCAATTGTTATAATGAGATCTTTGTGCTGAAATTTTCCTTTAAGTCTTTCCAAGTTCTACTTTAATTTTCATTGTTATGTAAATTCTTTTCTTTAGTTTCAAGTTTGATTAGTTTCCAAGTTTCAATTATGATTTTTGTTCTTATTCATTATGCTTATAAGTTAATATGCTAGTTTGAATGATTGATCACCATTTAGGCTTGCATGTTAGCTATCTTGGTTTGAATTAAGAGTAGACACCATACTTTAATTCGAATTGAACTATGAATAGGAAGAGTATGTATGGACATTCGACAACAGGGATTAGATACATGCTTGGTTGTTTAAATTGTTCTTCTATGCTTAATGGGTTCCTAATGCTTAATTTTAGGTTAGACAACAAATGATCAAATTAGGGAATTAGGAACACAAGGTTATGACCACACACCATGGCTTAATCATACATTAGCTAGAATCAATCCGTTAATCTAATTGAACTTGGGAAATTATCTGCTTGAGTTAGTTATTTTATTTCTTCCTTGTTTTATTTATTTCCCTTTTTTTCATTTCTGTTTTGTGTAGGGAAAATGAATTGAATCATTCAATCAACAATCCTCGTGGGATCGACCTCGCACTTACATATGCTAAACTACCAACGGTTCGTGCACTTGCGAGTATCACAAGTTGAGGATGCAGCTTAATCCATTTTGGTGCAGCTGAAATCTACACAACAATAACTCCTCCCACCATATTATGATGTTGCCCAAGTTTGGGGCTCGATCCGAAATCAATAGGTGTGGGAAATTGGACAATTCAAGTTCAACAGCAGTTCGTTCCAAATTGGAGTGGTTGGGGTAACTCATAGTTCTGGCGATTGGATTCAACACAAAACACACCAAATGACTCCTCCCACCATATTATGATGTTGCCCAAGTTTTGGGCTCGAACCGAAATCAATTGGTGTGAGAAATTGGACAATTCAAGTTCAACGGCAGTTCGTTCCTAATTGGAGTGGTTGGTGAATTCCGTACTTCTAGCTATTTGATTTCACTACAAACACACCACATGACTCCTCCCACCATATTATGATGTTGCCCAAGTTTTGGAATTGATCCGAAATCAAAAGGTGCGAGAAATTGGACAATTCAAGTTCAACGGCAGTTCGTTCCTAATTGGAGTGGTTGGTGTATTCCATACTTCTAGCGATTGGATTTCACTCAAAACTCACCAAATGACTCCTCCCACCATATTATGATGTTGCCCAAGTTTGGGGCTCGATCCGAAATCAATAGGTGTGGGAAATTGGACAATTCAGTTCAATAGCAGTTCGTTCCTAATTGGAGTGGTTGGTGAATTCCATACTTCTAGCGATTGGATTTCACTCAAAACTCACAAAATGACTCCTCCCACCATATTATGATGTTGCCCAAGTTTGGGGCTCGATCCGAAATCAATAGGTGTGAGAAATTGGACAATTCAAGTTCAACGGCAGTGCGTTCCTAATTGGAATGGTTGGTGTATTCCATACTTCTAGCAAATGGATTTCACTCAAAATTCACCTAATGACTCCCCCCACCATATTACGATGTTGCCCAAGACTGGGGCTCGATCCGAAATCAATAGGTGTGAGAAATTGGACAATTCAAGTTCAACGGCAGTTCGTTCCAAATTGGAGTGGTTGGCGTATTCCATACTTCTAGCGATTGGATTTCACTCAAAACTAACCAAATGACTCCTCCCACCATATTACGATGTTGCCCAAGTTTTGGGCTCGAACCGAAATCAATTGGTGTGAGAAATTGGACAATTCAAGTTCAACGGCAGTTCGTTCCTAATTGGAGTGGTTGGTGAATTCCGTACTTCTAGCGATTTGATTTCACTCAAAACTCACCAAATGACTCCTCCCACCATATTATGATGTTGCCCAAGTTTTGGAATTGATCCGAATTCAATAGGTGAGAGAAATTGGACAATTCAAGTTCAACGGCAGTTCGTTCCTAATTGGAGTGGTTGGTGTATTCCATACTTCTAGCGATTGGATTTCACTCAAAACTCACCAAATGACTCCTGCCACCATATTATGATGTTGCCCAAGTTTGTGGCTCGATCCGAAATCAATAGGTGTGGGAAATTGGACAATTCAAGTTCAATAGCAGTTCGTTCCTAATTGGAGTGGTTGGTGAATTCCGTACTTCTAGCGGTTGGATTTCACTCAAAACTCACAAAATGACTCCTCCCACCATATTATGTTGTTGCCCAAGTTTGGGGCTCGATCCGAAATCAATAGGTGTGAGAAATTGGACAATTCAAGTTCAACGGCAGTGCGTTCCTAATTGGAGTGGTTGGTGTATTCCATACTTCTAGCGATTGGATTTCACTCAAAATTCACCAAATGACTCCCCCCACCATATTACGATGTTGCCCAAGACTGGGGCTCGATCCGAAATCAATAGGTGTGAGAAATTGGACAATTCAAGTTCAACGGCAGTTCGTTCCTAATTGGAGTGGTTGGCGTATTACGTACTTCTAGCGATTGGATTTCACTCAAAACTAACCAAATGACTCCTCCCACCAAATTACGACGTTGCCCAAGTTTTGGGCTCGAACCGAAATCAATTGGTATGAGAAATTGGACAATTCAAGTTCAACGGCAGTTCGTTCCTAATTGGGGTGGTTGGTGTATTCCATACTTCTAGCGATTGGATTTCACTCAAAACTCACCAAATGACTCCTCCCACCATATTATGATGTTGCCCAAGTTTGGGGCTCGATCCGAAATCAATAGGTGTGAGAAATTGGACAATTCAAGTTCAACGGCAGTTCGTTCCTAATTGGAGTGGTTGGTGTATTCCACACTTCTAGCGATTGGATTTCACTCTAAACTCACCAAATGACTCCTCCCACCATATTATGATGTTGCCCAAGTTTTGGGCTCGATCCGAACTCAATAGGCGTGATTAATTGGAGAATTTAAGTTCAACGGCAGTTTGTTCCTAATTGGTGTGGTTGCTGTATTCCATACTTCTAGCGATTGGATTTCTGTCAAAACTCACCAAATGACTCCTCCCACGTATTATGATGTTGCACAAGTTTGGGGATCGATCCGAAATTAATAGGTGTGAGAAATTGGACAATTCAAGTTCAACGGCAGTTCGTTCCTAATTGGAGTGGGTGGTGTATTCCGTACTTCTAGCGATTGGATTTCACTCAAAACTCACCAAATGACTCCTCCCACCATGTTATGATGTTGCCCAAGTTTGGGGCTCGATCTGAAATCAATAGGTGTGGGAAATTGGACAATTCAAGTTCAATAGCAGTTCGTTCCTAATTGGAGTGGGTGGTGTATTCCGTACTTCTAGCGATTGGATTTCACTCAAAACTCGCCAAATGACTCCTCCCACCATATTATGATGTTGCCCAAGTTTTGGGCTCGATCCGAACTCAATAGGAGTGATTAATTGGAGAATTTAAGTTCAACGGCAGTTTGTTCCTAATTGGAGTGGTTGGTGTATTCCATACTTCTAGCGATTGGATTTCAGTCAAAACTCACCAAATGACTCCTCCCACGTATTATGATGTTGCACAAGTTTGGGGATCGATCCGAAATCAATAGGTGTGAGAAATTGGACAATTCAAGTTCAACGGCAGTTCGTTCCTAATTGGAGTGGGTGGTGTATTCCGTACTTCTAGCGATTGGATTTCACTCAAAACTCACCAAATGACTCCTCCCACCATGTTATGATGTTGCCCAAGTTTGGGCTCGATCCGAAATCAATAGGTGTGAGAAATTGGACAATTCAATTTCAACGGCAGTTCGTTCCTAATTGGAGTGGTTGGTGTATTCCATACTTCTAGCGATTGGATTTCACTCAAAACTCACCAAATGACTCCTCCCACCATATTATGATGTTGCTCAAGACTGGGGCTCTATCCGAAATCAATAGGTGTGAGAAATTGAACAATTCAAGTTCAACGGCAGTTCGTTCCTAATTGGAGTGGTCGGTGAATTCCATACTTCTAGCGATTGGATTTCACTCAAAACTCACCAAATGACTCCTCCCACCATGTTATGATGTTGCCCAAGTTTGGGGCTCGATCTGAAATCAATAGGTGTGGGAAATTGGACAATTCAAGTTCAACAGCAGTTCATTCCTAATTGGAGTGGTCGGTGAATTCCTTACTTCTAGCGATTGGATTTCACTCAAAACTCACCAAATGACTCCTCCCACCATATTATGATGTTGCCCAAGTTTGGGGCTCGATCCGAAATCAATTGGTGTGAGAAATTGGACAATTCAAGTTCAACGGCAGTTCGTTCCTAATTGGAGTGGTTGGTGTATTCTATACTTCTAGCGATTGGATTTCACTCAAAACTCACCAAATGACTCCTCCCACCATATTATGATGTTGCCCAAGTTTGGGGCTCGATCTGAAATCAATAGGTGTGGGAAATTGGACAATTCAAGTTCAACAGCAGTTCGTTCCTAATTGGAGTGGTGGGTGAGTTCCTTACTTCTAGCAATTGGATTTCTCTCAAAACTCCCCAAATGACTCCTCCCACCATATTATGATGTTGCCCAAGTTTTGGGCTCGATCCGAAATCAATAGGTGTGAGAAATTGGACAATTCAAGTTCAACGGCAGTTCGTTCCTAATTGGAGTGGTTGGTGAATTCCTTACTTCTAGCGATTGGATTTCACTCAACACTCACCAAATGACTCCTCCCACCATATTATGATGTTGCCCAAGTTTGGGGCTCGATCTGAAATCAATGGGTGTGGGAAATTGGACAATTCAAGTTCAACAGCAGTTCGTTCCTAATTGGAGTGGTTGGTGAATTCCTTACTTCTAGCGATTGGATTTCACTCAAAGCTCACCAAATGACTACTCCCACCATATTCTGATGTTGCCCAAGTTTTGGGCTCGATCCGAAATCAACAGGTGTGAGAAATTGGACAATTCAAGTTCAACGGCAGTTCGTTCCTAATTGGAGAGGTTGGTGTATCCCATACTTCTAGCGATTGGATTTCACTCAAAACTCACCACATGACTCCTCCCACATATTATGATGTTGCCCAAGACTGGGGCTCGATCCGAAATCAATAGGTGTGAGAAATTGGACAATTCAAGTTCAACGGCAGTTCGTTCCTAATTGGAGTGGGTGGTGTATTCCGTACTTCTAGCGATTGGATTTCACTCAAAACTCACCAAATGACTCCTCCCACCATGTTATGATGTTGCCCAAGTTTGGGGCTCGATCTGAAATCAATAGGTGTGGGAAATTGGATAATTCAAGTTCAACAGCGGTTCATTACTAATTGGAGTGGTCGGTGAATTCCTTACTTCTAGCGATTGGATTTCACTCAAAACTCACCAAATGACTCCTCCCACCATATTATGATGTTGCCCAAGTTTGGGGCTCGATCAGAAATCAATAGGTGTGAGAAATTGGACAATTCAAGTTCAACGGCAGTTCGTTCCTAATTGGAGTGGGTGGTGTATTCCGTACTTCTAGCGATTGGATTTCACTCAAAACTCGCCAAATCACTCCTCCCACCATATTATGATGTTGCCCATGTTTTGGGCTCGATCCGAAATCAATAGGTGTGAGAAATTGGACAATTCAAGTTCAACGGCAGTTCGTTCCTAATTGGAGTGGTTGGTGTATTCCATACTTTTAGCGATTGGATTTCACTCAAAAGTCACCAAATGACTCCTCCCACCATATTATGATGTTGCCCAAGTTTGTGGCTCGATCCGAAATCAATAGGTGTGAGAAATTGGACAATTCAAGTTCAACGGCAGTTCGTTCCTAATTGGAGTGGGTGGTGTATTCCGTACTTCTAGCGATTGGATTTCACTCAAAACTCGCCAAATGACTCCTCCCACCATATTATGATG
Organism: Prunus avium; assembly: GCF_965620075.1. Classification (NCBI taxonomy): domain Eukaryota; kingdom Viridiplantae; phylum Streptophyta; class Magnoliopsida; order Rosales; family Rosaceae; genus Prunus; species Prunus avium. The sequence goes on from NC_142287.1 coordinate 3,676,499, forward strand.
TTGCCCAAGTTTTGGGCTCGATCCGAAATCAATAGGTGTGAGAAATTGGACAATTCAAGTTCAACGGCAGTTCGTTCCTAATTGGAGTGGTTGGTGAATTCCTTACTTCTAGCGATTGGATTTCACTCAACACTCACCAAATGACTCCTCCCACCATATTATGATGTTGCCCAAGTTTGGGGCTCGATCTGAAATCAATGGGTGTGGGAAATTGGACAATTCAAGTTCAACAGCAGTTCGTTCCTAATTGGAGTGGTTGGTGAATTCCTTACTTCTAGCGATTGGATTTCACTCAAAGCTCACCAAATGACTACTCCCACCATATTCTGATGTTGCCCAAGTTTTGGGCTCGATCCGAAATCAACAGGTGTGAGAAATTGGACAATTCAAGTTCAACGGCAGTTCGTTCCTAATTGGAGAGGTTGGTGTATCCCATACTTCTAGCGATTGGATTTCACTCAAAACTCACCACATGACTCCTCCCACATATTATGATGTTGCCCAAGACTGGGGCTCGATCCGAAATCAATAGGTGTGAGAAATTGGACAATTCAAGTTCAACGGCAGTTCGTTCCTAATTGGAGTGGGTGGTGTATTCCGTACTTCTAGCGATTGGATTTCACTCAAAACTCACCAAATGACTCCTCCCACCATGTTATGATGTTGCCCAAGTTTGGGGCTCGATCTGAAATCAATAGGTGTGGGAAATTGGATAATTCAAGTTCAACAGCGGTTCATTACTAATTGGAGTGGTCGGTGAATTCCTTACTTCTAGCGATTGGATTTCACTCAAAACTCACCAAATGACTCCTCCCACCATATTATGATGTTGCCCAAGTTTGGGGCTCGATCAGAAATCAATAGGTGTGAGAAATTGGACAATTCAAGTTCAACGGCAGTTCGTTCCTAATTGGAGTGGGTGGTGTATTCCGTACTTCTAGCGATTGGATTTCACTCAAAACTCGCCACATGACTCCTCCCACCATATTATGATGTTGCCCAAGTTTTGGGCTCGATCCGAAATCAATAGGTGTGAGAAATTGGACAATTAAAGTTCAACGGCAGTTCGTTCCTAATTGGAGTGGTTGGTGTATTCCATACTTTTAGCGATTGGATTTCACTCAAAAGTCACCAAATGACTCCTCCCACCATATTATGATGTTGCCCAAGTTTGGGGCTCGATCCGAAATCAATAGGTGTGAGAAATTGGACAATTCAAGTTCAACGGCAGTTCGTTCCTAATTGGAGTGGTTGGTGTATTCCATACTTCTAGCGATTGGATTTCACTCAAAACTCACCACATGACTCCTCCCACCATATTATGATGTTGCCCAAGACTGGGGCTCGATCCGAAATCAATAGGTGTGAGAAATTGGACAATTCAATTTCAACGGCAGTTCGTTCCTAATTGGAGTGGTTGGTGTATTCCATACTTCTAGCGATTGGATTTCACTCAAAACTCACCAAATGACTCCTCCCACCATATTATGATGTTGCTCAAGACTGGGGCTCTATCCGAAATCAATAGGTGTGAGAAATTGAACAATTCAAGTTCAACGGCAGTTCGTTCCTAATTGGAGTGGTCGGTGAATTCCATACTTCTAGCGATTGGATTTCACTCAAAACTCACCAAATGACTCCTCCCACCATGTTATGATGTTGCCCAAGTTTGGGGCTCGATCTGAAATCAATAGGTGTGGGAAATTGGACAATTCAAGTTCAACAGCAGTTCATTCCTAATTGGAGTGGTCGGTGAATTCCTTACTTCTAGCGATTGGATTTCACTCAAAACTCACCAAATGACTCCTCCCACCATATTATGATGTTGCCCAAGTTTGGGGCTCGATCCGAAATCAATTGGTGTGAGAAATTGGACAATTCAAGTTCAACGGCAGTTCGTTCCTAATTGGAGTGGTTGGTGTATTCTATACTTCTAGCGATTGGATTTCACTCAAAACTCACCAAATGACTCCTCCCACCATATTATGATGTTGCCCAAGTTTGGGGCTCGATCTGAAATCAATAGGTGTGGGAAATTGGACAATTCAAGTTCAACAGCAGTTCGTTCCTAATTGGAGTGGTGGGTGAGTTCCTTACTTCTAGCAATTGGATTTCTCTCAAAACTCCCCAAATGACTCCTCCCACCATATTATGATGTTGCCCAAGTTTTGGGCTCGATCCGAAATCAATAGGTGTGAGAAATTGGACAATTCAAGTTCAACGGCAGTTCGTTCCTAATTGGAGTGGTTGGTGAATTCCTTACTTCTAGCGATTGGATTTCACTCAAAACTCACCAAATGACTCCTCCCACCATATTATGATGTTGCCCAAGTTTGGGGCTCGATCTGAAATCAATGGGTGTGGGAAATTGGACAATTCAAGTTCAACAGCAGTTCGTTCCTAATTGGAGTGGTTGGTGAATTCCTTACTTCTAGCGATTGGATTTCACTCAAAGCTCACCAAATGACTACTCCCACCATATTCTGATGTTGCCCAAGTTTTGGGCTCGATCCGAAATCAACAGGTGTGAGAAATTGGACAATTCAAGTTCAACGGCAGTTCGTTCCTAATTGGAGAGGTTGGTGTATTCCATACTTCTAGCGATTGGATTTCACTCAAAACTCACCACATGACTCCTCCCACATATTATGATGTTGCCCAAGACTGGGGCTCGATCCGAAATCAATAGGTGTGAGAAATTGGACAATTCAAGTTCAACGGCAGTTCGTTCCTAATTGGAGTGGTCGGTGAATTACATACTTCTAGCGATTGGATTTCACTTACAACTCACCAAATGACTCCTCCCACCATATTATGATGTTGCCCAAGTTTGGGGCTCGATCTGAAATCAATAGGTGTGGGAAATTGGACAATTCAAGTTCGACAACAGTTCGTTCCTAATTGGAGTGGTTGGTGAATTCCTTACTTCTAGCGATTGGATTTCACTCAAAGCTCACCAAATGACTCCTCCCACCATATTCTGATGTTGCCCAAGTTTTGGGCTCGATCCGAAATCAACAGGTGTGAGAAATTGGACAATTCAAGTTCAACGGCAGTTCATTCCTAATTGGAGTGGTTGGTGTATCCCATACTTTTAGCGATTGGATTTCACTCAAAACTCACGAAATGACTCCTCCCACCACATTATGATGTTGCCCAAGTTTGGGGCTCGATCCGAAATCAATAGGTGTGTGAAATTGGACAATTCAAGTTCAACGGCAGTTCATTCCTAATTGGAGTGGTTGGTGTATTCCATACTTCTAGCAATTGGATTTCACTCAAAACTCACCACATGACTCCTCCCACCATATTATGATGTTGCCCAAGACTGGGGCTCGATCCGAAATCAATAGGTGTGAGAAATTGGACAATTCAAGTTCAACGGCAGTTCGTTCCTAATTGGAGTGGTAGGTGTATTCCATACTTCTAGCGATTGGATTTCACTCAAAACTCACCAAATGACTCCTCCCACCATATTATGATATTGCCCAAGACTGGGGCTCGATCCGAAATCAATAGGTGTGAGAAATTGAACAATTCAAGTTCAACGACAGTTCTTTCCAAATTGGAGTGGTTGGTGAATTCCGTACTTCTACCGATTGGATTTCACTCAAAACTCACCAAATGACTCCTCCCACCATATTATGATGTTGCCCAAGTTTTGGGCTCCATCCGATATCAATAGGTGTGAGAAATTGGACAATTCAAGTTCAACGGCAGTTCGTTCCTAATTGGAGTGGTTGGTGTATTCCATACTTCCAGCGATTGGATTTCACTGAAAACTCACCAAATGACTCCTCCCACCACATTATGATGTTGCCCAAGTTTGGGGCTCGATCCGAAAAGAACAGGTGTGAGAAATTGGACAATTCAAGTTCAACGGCAGTTCATTCCTAAATGGAGTGGTTGGTGTATTCCTTACTTCTAGCGATTGGATTTCACTCAAAACTCACCAAATGACTCCTCCCCCCATATTATGATGTTGCCCAAGTTTGGGGCTCGATCTTAAATTAATAGGTGTGGGAAATTGGACAATTCAAGTTCAACAGCAGTTCGTTCCTAATTGGAGTGGTTGGTGAATTCCTTACTTCTAGCGATTGGATTTCACTCAAAACTCACCAAATGACTCCTCCCACCAAATTATGATGTTGCCCAAGTTTTGGGCTCGATCCAAAATCAATAGGTGTGAGAAATTGGACAATTCAAGTTCAACGGCAGTTCGTTCCTAATTGAAGTGGTTGGTGTATTCAATACTTTTAGCGATTGGATTTCGCTCAAAACTCGCCAAATGACTCTTCCCACCATATTATGATGTTGCCCAAGTTTGGGGCTCGATCCGAAATCAATAGGTGTGAGAAATTGGACAATTCAAGTTCAATGGCAGTTCGTTCCTAATTGGAGTGGTTGGTTAAGTATTCAAGTTTAATTTGTTTCCAAGTTTCAATTATGGTTTTTGTTCTTATTCATTATGCTTATAAGTTAATATGCTAGTTTGAATGATTGATCACCATTTAGGCTTGCATGTTAGCTATCTTGGTTTGAATTAAGAGTAGACACCATGCTTTAATTCGAATTGAACTATGAATAGGAAGAGTATGTATGGACATTCGACAACAGGGATTAGATACATGCTTGGTTGTTTAAATTGTTCTTCTATGCTTAATGGGTTCCTAATGCTTAATTTTAGGTTAGACAACAAATGATCAAATTAGGGAATTAGGAACACAAGGTTATGACCAAACACCATGGCTTAATCATACATTAGCTAGAATCAATCCGTTAATCTAATTGAACTTGGGAACTTATCTACTTGAGTTAGTTATTTTCTTTCTTCCTTGTTTTATTTATTTCCTTTCTTTTTCATTTCTGTTTTGTGTAGGAGAAATGAATTGGATCGTTCAATCACCAATCCTCGTGGGATCGACCTCGCACTTACATACGCTATACTACCGAACGGAGCTCTAGAGAAGTGTTTGAGAGCTCTAGAGAAGTGTTTGAGAGCTCTAGAGAAGTGTTTGAGAGCTCCCCCCCTTGGGGTGTGTTTACAAACTTAGAGAACATCCCTATTTATAGGCCTAAGGGAAGAGAAAATCTGAATTCAATATGGCTAATGCATACAACACTTGTATTATAAAATCTTGAATTGGTTGATGCACTTGTATTAGAAAATTTGAATTGGTTGCTGCACTTCACCAATAAATCCCACCAGCAGCCCTAGCTCATCTTCATGTCACCATGACCAAGCTTCCAACCAGCTACAATAGCTCATGCCTAGCTCACCATGACCAAGCTTCCAACCAGCTCATCCTGAGGTCAGCATGACCAGCAACTTCAAGGGCTTACAATTTGGGCTTCTCTTAGGCAAATGACGACTTTAAGTACTCCAAATTGAAGTTCAGAATGTGTCTTATCCAACCACACAAGTATTGGCCCAATCGAAGCTCGGATGAAGAAGTTAAGGCCAAAACAAATTGTTAACTCGTTTTGCTCGCTGACAAAAATCCATCCTGGGCATGGTTCTGTGTTTGCTAGGTGACAGACTCCATATTTATCCAATGGGGCTGAATTTTGGATATGTTATAGTATACACCCATTGGAACAACGTTCATGAAGAATGCTGCCTCCACCGAGCTGTGTAGGTTGCTGAAACAAAGCTTGCAATATGACCTACGGAACTGGACTGGCAGGGGGCTGTAGCCAAAATGAGTTTGTCTTTAAGCTCTTCATCCATTCATCCAAATTAGGCCTTAACATGCTTGAATTGCATGAATTATGCTCTCTTGCTCTATTTGCCTACAAAACACACAAAGGAAGGCAAATAACTTAGAAATCTAGGAAACTAAGCAAAAGAAGTAAGTAAATAGGGCAGTATGAAATTATGAGCTTAACACTTAGCCCGAAAAATAAATATTTTACCTTTCTAAGGAACTCATGAACTCTAAGCAAGTTTTTGAAAATGGTTCCGTTGTGTACGGCGCCAAAAACTTGTTGTGTAGATACAGCTGCACCAAAATGGATTCAGCTGCATCCTCAACTTGTGAAAATGGTTCCGTCATGTTCGACGGCAGTTCGTTCCTAATTGGAGTGGTTGGTGTATTCCATACTTCTAGCTGTTGGATTTCACTCAAAACTGACCAAATGACTCCTCCCACCATATTATGATGTTGCCCAAGTTTTGGGCTCGATCCAAATTCAATAGGTGTGAGAAATTGGACAATTCAAGTTCAACGGCAGTTCGTTCCTAATTGGAGTGGTTGGTGTATTGCATACTTCTAGCGATTGGATTTCACTCAAAACTCACCAAATGACACCTCCCACCATATTATGATGTTGCCCAAGTTTTGTGCTCGATCCGAAATCAATAGGTGTGAGAAATTGGACAATTCAATTCAACGACAGTTCGTTCCTAATTGGAGTGGTTGGTGTATTCTATACTTCTAGCGATTGGATTTCACCCAAAACTCACCAAACGACCCCTCCCACCATATTACCATGTTGCCCAAGTTTTGGGCTCGATCCGAAATTAATAGGTGTGAGAAATTGGACAATTCAGGTTCAACGGCAGTTCGTTCCTAATTGGAGTGGTTGGTGTATTCCATACTTCTAGCGAGTGGATTTTGCTTAAAACTCACCAAATGACTCCTCCCACCATATTATGATGTTGCCCAAGTTTGGGGCTCGATCCGAAATCAATAGGTGTGAGAAATTGGACAATTCAAGTTCAACGGCAGTTCGTTCCTAATTGGAGTGGTTGGTGAATTCCATACTTCTAGCGATTAGATTTCACTCAAAACTCTCCAAATGACTCCTCCCACCATATTATGATGTTGCCCAAGTTTGGGGCTCGATGCGAAATCAATAGGTGTGAGAAATTGGACAATTCAAGTTCAACGGCAGTTGGTTCCTAATTGGACTGGTTGGTGTATTCCATACTTCTAGCGATTGGATTTCACTCAAAACTCACCAAATGACTCCTCCCACCATATTATGAAGTTGTCAAAGTTTTGGGCCCGATCCGAAATCAATAGGTGTGAGAAATTGGACAATTCAAGTTCAACGGCAGTTCGTTCCTAATTGGAGTGGTTGGTGTATTCCACACTTCTAGCGATTGGATTTTGCTTAAAACTCACCAAATGACTCCTCCCACCATATTATGATGTTGCCCAAGTTTGGGGCTCGATCCGAAATCAATAGGTGTTCCAAATTGGACAATTCAAGTTCAACGGCAGTTCGTTCCTAATTGGAGTGGTTGGTGAATTCCATACTTCTAGCGATTAGATTTCACTCAAAACTCACCAAATGACTCCTCCCACCATATTATGATGTTGCCCAAGTTTGGGGCTCGATGCGAAATCAATAGATGTGAGAAATTGGACAATTCAAGTTCAACGGCAGTTGGTTCCTAATTGGACTGGTTGGTGTATTCCATACTTCTAGCGATTGGATTTCACTCAAAACTCACCAAATGACTCCTCCCACCATATTATGATGTTGCCCAAGTTTTGGGCTCGATCCGAAATCAATAGGTGTGAGAAATTGGACAATTCAAGTTCAACGGCAGTTCGTTCCTAATTGGAGTGGTTGGTGTATTCCATACTTCTAGCGATTGGATTTCACCCAAAACTCACCAAATGACCCCTCCCACCATATTATCTTGTTGCCCAGGTTTTGGGCTCGATCCGAAATCAACAGGTGTGAGAAATTGGACAATTCCAGTTCAACGGCAGTTCGTTCCTAATTGGACTGGTTGGTGTATCCCGTACTTCTAGCGATTGGATTTCACTCAAAACTCACAAAATGACTCCTCCCACCATATTAGGAAAACAATAGCTAAGCAAAGGGTACGGAGTTTGAATGGTGTAAACCGGGCGGCCGGAGCCGTGTGTGGTGGCCGTAGCCGTGTGGAGAAAATATGGAGAGTGGAGAGTGGAGAGGGAGAGAGAGCTTCGGGTATTTTCTCGGATTTTAGATGTACCTTGAATGATGAATAAACCCATATATTTATAGGAGTCTCGGGGCTAGGGTTTCGTAGAGATCGAGTCGGACTTGATAATATCTGAATTATCTCGTTAATTATAAGATAATATCTAATAATCAGGATATTATCCCTTTAATAAGATAGTAACCAAATTATTGATATTATCTCATTAATTATAAGATAATATCCCTTTATTATGATAATATCCCAATTAATGATATTATCTTTATTAATTATGAGATAATACCATATAACTAAGATATTATCCTGATTAATTAATTATCCCAATAAATGGTTTAATTAATTAATTTAAGGGATAATCTTCTTTTCCACGTGGCGTGCTCTGATTGGAGACGAAAATATTTGCTCCCACAAATGCCCCCCAGCTTCTGCATGGCGCTTGTGTGGCATGTAGGAGATGAAATTATTTTTCGGACTCTCCAACTGTATCTGGGCTTTCTTCTGCGAGTTGGACTCCTTTTGCAGATCAGGTTCCCAATTAGAGTAGGCTTCTGACTGTTCTTGGAGTTGGATTCCCAGTAGGAATGAGCTTGCGATTCCTTTTTGACCCGGGTTGTCCAACTTGTATAAATACAGGGCTTCTCTTCACTCTTTCTCACATCGCAAACTTAACTTCTCTACCTTCTAGCTTGAGAAAGATCTTGGAGAGAGGAGTTGCCGTGCACAAAGTAAGTTGAGCAAGCAAATATATATTTTATATATATTTTTTCTGATTTTTGGCAGCAAGGTTGTGGTCCAGCATGAGTTGCAAATTCGTGGGCAATATTGACAAAGGCTGGAGAGTTCGTGCTGGAGCATGAATTGCAGGTTCGTGGTGCATGCTGAAGCTTGGAGCGACCTGGTCTGGGCTGGAGCTGATGCGACGCAGGCTTGGTGCAGGTGCTGGGCTCGAAGAGAGCATGGAGGAGTTGATTCGTCGCCACCAATTCCTTTGGAAGTGAGGTTGGCAGAGGCTAAGAAAGCGAAAGAGTCATCTGCTCGGGCGAGAGGTTTTTCTGCAACGTCAGCGGCTGATCCTAAGGTGGACAAGTCCAGTCCTGCAGGGGATGTAGGCGTGTCTGATCTGCTCAAGACGCACTTTCTATCAAGTCCATCCGCTTGTGCTGGGCTGGTTGATCAAATCCGTCAAGCTGGTGATCTTGGTACCTTTTCAAGTCTTTCCTTGGAAAAACAAAGGGAAGCAACACTTCATCTGCTTCAAAAAGGAGTTGTTTTTGCTGCTGAGACCATTCGAAATTCGTCTGCTGTTGCCCCCTCTTCTGCTCAGCTCAGTGAGTTGGAGAAGAAGAATGCCGAGTTAGTTTGCAAGCTTTCTTCTGAGCAGGCTCGCTATGAGAAGAAGACGTCTGACTTGAGGGCGATGATATCCGAGCTGAAGAGTTCCTTTGCTGAGAAGGATTCCGAGCTTAACTCTTCTGTTGCTGACTTGGCTAGTCGGAAAGATGCTTACTTCCATCTTGAGTGCAAGAATGCCGACATCTCTCACAGCTATGACAAGCTTTTGGCTACATTTCGTGCCTATCATGAGTCTGCTGAAGAATCCAGGTCTGAAGCTACCGTGGATGCGTACAAGCTGGGCTACATGGACTGCATAAATAGAAAAGATCCATTCTTTGCCATTGGAGATGAAGACATTGAGATGCTTTGTCCTGAGCAGGTTAATGCTGTGGACATGGAAGGAGTTGAAGAGCAGGTGGCTGAAGAGGCAATAGTCGATGGAGCAGGAGAGGATGCAGCTGATGAGGCAGTGGCAGACGTCATAGATCAGGCATGTGAAGCTGTTGAAAGCGTGGCTGATCAGGTGGACGCCGAAGAGGCTGCAGATCAAGGTTCCCCTACCGGCGCTTTGGAGTAGATGAAGACTCCTTTATTTCTTTTCAGCTTTTGTAGTCTGCTTTTTGTTTAGAACAACTGGTCTTGTTTGACCTATCTTCTTTTTTGTTTGAACTCGGCCGGTTGGTCACTTTGCTATGGAAATTTCAGTTATTATTTTTTCAACTTCAATTTGCATATTGACTTGAAATTTCAGTACCCTTGTGCAAATAATCTCGCGGGAGAATATTCGCTTCTAGATCCTTCAACCTTCGATCTTCCTTCTCTCTCCTTCTCGATTCCTGTAAAAAAGACTGGAGTAAATAGACCACACCCGGGGGGGTGTTGGCCAAAGGCCCTCCGATGCCTAAGTTAGTTCGAGTGTTTGTAGGAAAACAATAGCTAAGCAAAGGGTACGGAGTTTGTATGGTGTAAACCGGGCGGCCGGAGCCGTGTGTGGTGGCCGGAGCCGTGTGGAGAAAATATGGAGAGTGGAGAGTGGAGAGGGAGAGAGAGCTTCGGGTATTTTCTCGGGTTTTAGATGTACCTTGAATGATGAATAAACCCATCCATTTATAGGAGCCTCGGGGCTAGGGTTTCGTAGAGATCGAGTCGGACTTGAAAATATTTGAATTATCTCGTTAATTATAAGATAATATCTAATAATTAGGATATTATCCCTGTGATAAGATAATAACCAAATTATTGATATTATCTCATTAATTATAAGATAATATCCCTTTATTATGATAATATCCCAATTAATGATATTATCTTTATTAATTATGAGATAATACCATATAACTAAGATATTATCCTGATTAATTAATTATCCCAATAAATGGTTTAATTAATTAATTTAAGGGATAATCTTCTTTTCCACGTGGCGTGCTCTGATTGGAGACGAAAATATTTGCTCCCACAGTTGGTGTATTCCATACTTCTAGCGATTGGATTTCACCCAAAACTCACCAAATGACCCCTCCCACCATATTATCTTGTTGCCCAGGTTTTGGGCTCGATCCGAAATCAACAGGTGTGAGAAATTGGACAATTCCAGTTCAACGGCAGTTCGTTCCTAATTGGACTTGTTGGTGTATCCCATACTTCTAAAGATTGGATTTCACTCAAAACTCACCAAATGACTCCTCCCACCATATTATGATGTTGCCCAAGTTTTGTGCTCGATCCGAAATCAATAGGTGAAAGAAATTGGACAATTCAAGTTCAACGGCAGTTCGTTCCTAATTGGAGTGGTTAGTGTATTCCATACTTCTAAAGATTGGATTTCACTCAAAACTCACCAAATGACTCCTCCCACCATATTATGATGTTGCCCAAGTTTTGGGCTCAGTCCGAAATCAATAGGTGTAACACATTGGATAATTCAGGTTCAACGGCATTTCGTTCCTAATTGGAGTGGTTGGTGTATTCCACACTTCTAGCGATTGGATTTCACTCAAAACTCACCAAATGACTCCTCCCACCATATTATGATGTTGCCCAAGTTTTGGGCTCAATCCGAAATCAATAGGTGTAAGACAATGGATAATTGAAGTTCAACGGCATTTCGTTCCTAATTGGAGTGGTTGGTGTATTCTATACTTCTAGCGATTGGATTTCACCCAAAACTAACCAAATGACCCTTCTCACCACATTATCATGTTGCCCAGGTTTTGGTCTCGATCCGAAATCAATAGGTGTGAGAAATTGGACAATTCAAGTTCAACCGCTGTTCGTTCCCAATTGGAGTTGTTGGTGTATTCCATACTTCAAGCGATTGGATTTCACTCAAAACTCACCAAATGACTCCTCCCACCATATTATGATGTTGCCCAAGTTTGGGGCTCGATCCGAAATCAATAGGTGAAAGAAATTGGACAATTCAAGTTCAACGGCAGTTCGTTCCTAATTGGAGTGGTTGGTGTATTCCACACTTCTAGCGATTGGATTTCACCCAAAACTAACCCAATGACCCCTCTCACCATATTATCATGTTGCCCAGGTTTTGGGCTCGATCCGAAATCAATAGGTGTGAGAAATTTGACAATTCAAGTTCAGCGGCAGTTCGTTCCTAATTGGAGTGGTTGGTGTATTCCATACTTCTAGCGATTGGATTTCACTCAAAACTCACCAAATGACTCCTCCCACCATATTATGAAGTTGCCCAAGTTTTGGGCTCGATCCGACATCAATAGGTGTGGGAAATTGGACAATTCAAGTTCAACGGCAGTTCGTTCCTAATTGGAGTGGTTGGTATATTCCATACTTCTAGCGATTGGATTTCACTCAAAACTCACCAAATGACTCCTCCCAGCATATTATGATGTTACCCAAGTTTGGGCTCGATCCGAAATCAATAGGTGAAAGAAATTAGGCAATTCAAGTTCAACGGCAGTTCGTTCCTAATTGGAGTGGTTGGTGTATTCCATACTTCTAGCGATTGGATTTCACTCAAAACTCACCAAATGACTCCTCCCACCATATTATGATGTTGCCCAAGTTTTGGGATCAATCCGAAATCAATAGGTGTAAGAAATTGGATAATTCAAGTTCAACGGCAGTTCGTTCCTAATTGGAGTGGTTGGTGTATTCCATACTTCTGGCGATTGGATTTCACCCAAAACTAACCAAATTACCCCTCTCACCATATTATCATGTTGCCAAGGTTCTCGGCTCGATCCGAAATCAACAGGTGTGTGAAATTGGACAATTCAAGTTCAACGGCAGTTCGTTCCTAATTGGAGTGGTTGGTGCATTCCATACTTCTAGCGATTGGATTTCACTCAAAACTCACCAAATGACTCCTCCGACCATATTATGATGTTGCCCAAGTTTTGGGCTCGATCCAAAATCAATAGGTGAAAGAAATTGGACAATTTAAGTTCAACGGCAGTTCGTTCCTAATTGGAGTGGTTGGTGTATTCCATACTTCTAGCGATTGGATTTCACTCAAAACTCACATAACGACTCCTCCCACCATATTGTGATGTTGCCCAAATTTTGGGCTCGATCCGAAATCAATAGGTGTGAGAAATTGGACACTTCAACTTCAACGGCAGTTCGTTCCTAATTGGAGTGGTTGGTGTATTCCCTACTTCTAGCGATTGGATTTCACCCAAAACTCACCAAGTGACTCCTCCCACCATATTATGATGTTACCCAAGTTTGGGCTCGATCCGAAATCAATAGGTGAAAGAAATTGGGCAATTCAAGTTCAACGGCAGTTCGTTCCTAATTGGAGTGGTTGGTGTATTCCATACTTCTAGCGATTGGATTTCACTCAAAACTCACCAAATGACTCCTCCCAGCATATTATGATGTTACCCAAGTTTGGGCTCGATCCGAAATCAATAGGTGACAGAAATTGGGCAATCCAAGTTCAACGGCAGTTCGTTCCTAATTGGAGTGGTTGGTGTATTCCATACTTCTAGCGATTGGATTTCACTCAAAACTCACCAAATGACTCCTCCCAGCATATTATGATGTCACCCAAGTTTGGGCTCGATCCGAAATCAATAGGTGAAAGAAATTGGGCAATTCAAGTTCAACGGCAGTTCGTTCCTAATTGGAGTGGTTGGTGTATTCCATACTTCTAGCGATTGGATTTCACTCAAAACTCACCAAACGACTCCTCCCACCATATTATGATGTTGCCCAAGTTTAGGGCTCGATCCGAAATCAATAGGTGTGAAAAATTGGACAATTCAAGTTCAACGGCAGTTCGTTCCAAATTGGAGTGGTTGGTGTATTCTATACTTCTAGCGATTGGATTTCACCCAAAACTAACCAAATGACCCCTCTAACCATATTATCATGTTGCCCAGGTTTTGGGCTCGATCCGAAATCAACAGGTGTTAGAAATTGGACAATTCAAGTTCAACGGCAGTTCATTCCTAATTGGAGTGGTTGGTGTATTCCATACTACTAGCGATTGGATTTCAGCCAAAACTCACCAAATGACCCCTCCCACCATATTATCTTTTTGCCCAGGTTTTCGGCTCGATCCGATATCAATAGTTGTGAGAAATTCGACAATTCCAGTTCAACGGCAGTTCGTTCCTAATTGGAGTGGTTGGTGTATTCAATACTTCTAGCGATTGGATTTCACTCAAAACACACCAAATGACTCCTCCCACCATATTATGATGTTGCCCAAGTTTTGGGCTCGATCCGAAATCAATAGGTGTAAGAAATTGGATAATTCAAGTTCAACCGCAATTCGATCCTAATTGGAGTGGTTGGTGTATTCCATACTTCTAGCGATTGGATTTCACCCAAAACTAACCAAATGACCCCTCTCACCATATTATGATGTTGCCCAGATTTTGGGCTCGATCCGAAATCAACATGTGTGAGAAATTGGACAATTCAAGTTCAACGGCAGTTCGTTCCTAATTGGAGTGGTTGGTGCTTTCCATACTTCTGGCGATTGGATTTCATTCAAAACTCACCAAATGACTCCTGACACCATATTATGATGTTGCCCAAGTTTGGGGTTCGATCCGAAATCAATAGGTGTGAGAAATTGGACAATTCAAGTTCAACGGCGGTTCGTTCCTAATTGGAGTGGTTGGTGTATTCCATACTTCTAGCGATTGGATTTTGCTCAAAACTCCCCAAATGACTCCTCCCACCATATTATGATGTTGCCAAAGTTTTGGGCTCGATCCGAAATCAATTGGTGTGAGAAATTGGACAATTCAAGTTCAACGGCAGTTCGTTCCTAATTGGAGTGGTTGGTGTATTCCCTACTTCTAGCGATTGTATTTCACCCAAAACTCACCAAGTGACTCCTCCCACCATATTATGATGTTGCCCAAGTTTTGGGCTCGATACGAAATCAATAGGTGTGAGAAATTGGACAATTCAAGTTCAACGGCAGTTCGTTCCTAATTGGAATGGTTGGCGTATTCCATACTTCTAGCGATTGGATTTCACTCAAAACTCACAAAATGACTCCTCCCACCATATTGTGATGTTGCCCAAGTTTTGGGCTCGATCCGAAATGAATAGGTGTGAGAAATTGGACAATTCAAGTTCAACGGCAGTTCGTTCCTAGTTGATGTGGTTGGTGTATTCCATACTTCTACTGATTGTATTTCACTCAAAATTCCCCAAATGACTCCTCCCACCATATTATCATGTTGCCCAGGTTTTGGGCTCGATCCGAAATCAACAGGTGTGAGAAATTGGACAATTCAAGTTCAACGGCAGTTCATTCTTAATTGGAGTGGTTGGTGTATTCCATACTTCTAGCGATTGGATTTCACCCAAAACTCACCAAATGACCCCTCCCACCATATTATCTTGTTGCCCAGGTTTTCGGCTCGATCCGAAATCAATAGTTGTGAGAAATTCGACAATTCCAGTTCAACGGCAGTTCGTTCCTAATTGGAGTGGTTGGTGTATTCCATACTTCTAGCGATTGGATTTCACTCAAAACTCACCAAATGGCTCCTCCCACCATATTATGATGTTGCCCAAGTTTTGGGCTCGATCCGAAATCAAGGGGTGAAAGAAATTGGACAATTCAAGTTCAACGGCAGTTCGTTCCTAATTGGAGTGGTTCGTGTATTCCATACTTCTAGCGATTGGATTTCACTCAAAACTCACAAAATGACTCCTCCCCCATATTATGATGTTGCCCATGTTTTGGGCTCGATCCGAAATCAATAGGTGTGAGAAATTGGACACTTCAACTTCAACGGCAGTTCGTTCCTAATTGGAGTGGTTGGTGTATTCCATACTTCTAGCGATTGGATTTCACTCAAAACTCACCGAATGACTCCTCCCTCTATATTATGAAGTTGCCCAAGTTTTGGGCCCGATCCGAAATCAATAGGTGTGAGAAATTCGACAATTCAAGTTCAACTGCAGTTCGTTCCTAATTGGAGTGGTTGGTGTATTCCATACTTCTAGCGATTGAATTTCACTCAAAACTCCCAAAATTACCCCTCCCAACATATTATGATGTTTCCCAAATTTTGGGCTCGATCCGAAATCAATAGTTGTGAGAAATTGGACAATTCAAGTTCAACGGCAGTTCGTTCCTAATTGGAGTGGTTGGTGTATTCCATACTTCTAGCGATTGGATTTCACTCAAAACTCACCAAATGACTCCTCCCACCATATTATGATGTTGCCCAAGTTTTGGGCTCTATCCGAAATCAATAGGTGTTCCAAATTGGACAATTCAAGTTCAACGGCAGTTCGTTCCTAATTGGAGTGGTTCGTGTATTCCATACTTCTAGCGACTGGATTTCACTCAAAACTCACAAAATGACTCCTCCCACCATATTGTGATGTTGCCCAAGTTTTGGGCTCGATCCGAAATCAACAGGTGTGAGAAATTGGACAATTCAAGTTCAACAGCAGTTCGTTCCTAATTGGAGTGGTTGGTGTATTCCATACTTCTAGCGACTGGATTTCACTCAAAACTCACAAAATGACTCCTCCCACCATATTGTGATGTTGCCCAAGTTTTGGGCTCGATCCGAAATCAATAGGTGTGAGAAATTGGACAATTCAAGTTCAACGGCAGTTCGTTCCGAATTGGAATGGTTGGTGTATTCCATACTTCTAGCGATTGGATTTCACTCAAAATTCCCCAAATGACTCCTCCCACCATATTATGATGTTGCCCAAGTTTGGGGCTCGATCCGAAATCAATAGGTGTGACAAATTGGACAATTCAAGTTCAACGGCAGTTCGTTCCTAATTGGAGTGGTTGGTGTATTCCACACTTCTAGCGATTGGATTTCACTCAAAACTCAACAAATGACTCCTCCCACCATATTATGAAGTTGCCCAACTTTTGGGCCCGATCCGAAATCAATAGGTGTGAGAAATTGGACAATTCAAGTTCAACGGCAGTTCGTTCCAAATTGGAGTGGTTGGTGTATTCCATACTTCTAGCGATTGGATTTCACTCAAAACTCACAAAATGTCCCCTCCCAACATATTATGATGTTTCCCAAGTTTTGGGCTCGATCCGAAATCAATAGGTGTGAGTAATTGGACAATTCAAGTTCAACGGCAGTTCGTTCCTAGTTGGAGTGGTTGGTGTATTCCATACTTCTAGCGATTGGATTTCACTCAAAATTCCCCAAATGACTCCTCCCACCATATTATGATGTTGCCCAAGTTTGGGGCTCGATCCGAAATCAATAGGTGTTCCAAATTGGACAATTCAAGTTCAACGGCAGTTCGTTCCTAATTGGAGTGGTTGGTGTATTCCATACTTCTAGCGATTGGATTTTGCTCAAAACTCCCCAAATGACTCCTCCCACCATATTATGATGTTGCCAAAGTTTTGGGCTCGATCCGAAATCAATTGGTGTGAGAAATTGGACAATTCAAGTTCAACGGCAGTTCGTTCCTAATTGGAGTGGTTGGTGTATTCCCTACTTCTAGCGATTGTATTTCACCCAAAACTCACCAAGTGACTCCTCCCACCATATTATGATGTTGCCCAAGTTTTGGGCTCGATACGAAATCAATAGGTGTGAGAAATTGGACAATTCAAGTTCAACGGCAGTTCGTTCCTAATTGGAATGGTTGGCGTATTCCATACTTCTAGCGATTGGATTTCACTCAAAACTCACAAAATGACTCCTCCCACCATATTGTGATGTTGCCCAAGTTTTGGGCTCGATCCGAAATCAATAGGTGTGAGAAATTGGACAATTCAAGTTCAACGACAGTTCGTTCCTAATTGGAGTGGTTGGTGTATTCCATACTTGTAGCGATTGGATTTCACTCAAAAATCACCAAATGACTCCTCCCACCATATTATGATGTTGCCCAAGTTTTGGGCTCGATCCGAAATCAGTAGGTGTTCCAAATTGGACAATTCAAGTTCAACGGCAGTTCGTTCCTACTTGGAGTGGTTGGTATATTCCATACTTCTAGCGATTGGATTTTACTCAAAACTCACCAAATGACTCCTCCCATCATATTATGATGTTGCCCAAGTTTTGGGCTCGATCCAAAATCAATTGGTTGGAGAAATTGGTCAATTCAAGTTCAACGGCAGGTCGTTCCTAATTGGGGTGGTTGGTGTATTCCATACTTCTAGCGATTGGATTTCACTCAAAACTCACCAAATGACTCCTCCCACCATATTATGATGTTGCCCAAGTTTTGGGCTCGATCCGAAATCAATAGTTGTGAGAAATTGGACAATTCAAGTTCAACGGCAGTTCGTTCCTAGTTGATGTGGTTGGTGTATTCCATACTTCTACTGATTGTATTTCACTCAAAATTCCCCAAATGACTCCTCCCACCATATTATGATGTTGCCCAAGTTTGGGGCTCGATCCGAAATCAATAGCTGTTCCAAATTGGACAATTCAAGTTCAACGGCAGTTCGTTCCTAATTGGAGTGGTTGGTGTATTCCATACTTCTAGCGATAGGATTTCACTCAAAACTCACCAAATGACTCCTCCCACCATATTATGATGTTGCCCAAGTTTTGGGCTCGATCCGAAATCAATAGGTGTTCCAAATTGGACAATTCAAGTTCAACGGCAGTTCGTTCCTAATTGGAGTGGTTGGTGTATTCCATACTTATAGCGATTGAATTTCACTCAAAACTCACCAAATGACTCCTCCCACCATATTATGATGTTGCCCAAGTTTGGGGCTCGGTCCGAAATCAATAGGTGTGAGAAATTGGACAATTCAAGTTCAACGGCAGTTCGTTCCTAATTGGAGTGGTTGGTGTATTCCATACTTCTAGCGATTGGATTTCACTCAAAACTCACCAAATGACTCCTCCCACCATATTATGATGTTGCCCAAGTTTTGGGCTCTATCCGAAATCAATAGGTGTTCCAAATTGGACAATTCAAGTTCAACGACAGTTCGTTCCTAATTGGAGTGGTTCGTGTATTCCATACTTCTAGCGATTGGATTTCACTCAAAACTCACCAAATGACTCCTCCCACCATATTATGATGTTGCCCTAGTTTTCGGCTCGATCCGAAATCAATAGGTGTGAGAAATTGGACAATTCAAGTTCAACGGCAGTTCGTTCCTAATTGGAGTGGTTGGTGTATTCCATACTTCTAGCGATAAATAGGTGATAAAATGGTGATTGAAAATGCTGTTTGTGTTTCTCTTTAGTTTTCTTGTGTTGTTCCATTTTTTTTACACTTCTTTACTCATTTCTAGTTTCCATTTTGCATTTGTGGATTTGTGGTGTGTTAAATAAGTCTTCTTTACGTACTCAAATTAGAACTTATAGCAAGCCGACAAGTTCTTCGTGGGATCGACCCCGTACTTACATAATCTATACTTCGATAGATTCGTGCACTTGCGGGTATTTTTAACTGGTTGTTTGCACATTAATTTGTGTCCTTTTAGGAATGCAACAATACTTCTAAAGATTGGATTTCACTCAAAACTCACCGAATGACTCCTCCCACCATATTATGATGTTGCCCAAGTTTTGGGCTCGATCCGAAATCAATAGGTGTTCCAAATTGGACAATTCAAGTTCAACGGCAGTTCGTTCCTAATTGGAGTGGTTCGTGTATTCCATACTTCTAGCGATTGGATTTCACTCAAAACTCACCAAATGACTCCTCCCACCATATTATGATGTTGCCCTAGTTTTCGGCTCGATCTGAAATCAATAGGTGTGAGAAATTGGACAATTCAAGTTCAACGGCAGTTCGTTCCTAATTGGAGTGGTTGGTGTATTCCATACTTCTAGCGATAAATAGGTGATAAAATGGTGATAGAAAATGCTGTTTGTGTTTCTCTTTAGTTTTCTTGTGTTGTTCCATTCTTTTTACACTTCTTTACTCATTTCTAGTTTCCATTTTGCATTTGTGGATTTGTGGTGTGTTAAATAAGTCTTCTTTACGTACTCAAATTAGAACTTATAGCAAGCCGACAAGTTCTTCGTGGGATCGACCCCGTACTTACATAATCTATACTTCGATAGATTCGTGCACTTGCGGGTATTTTTAACTGGTTGTTTGCACATTAATTTGTGTCCTTTTAGGAATGCAACAATACTTCTAAAGATTGGATTTCACTCAAAACTCACCGAATGACTCCTCCCACCATATTATGATGTTGCCCAAGTTTTGGGCTCGATCCGAAATCAATAGGTGTGAGAAATTGGACAATTCAAGTTCAACGGCAGTTCGTTCCTAATTGGAGTGGTTGGTGTATTCCATACTTATAGCGATTGGATTTCACTCAAAACTCACCAAATGACTCCTCCCACCACATTATGATGTTTCCCAAGTTTGGGGCTCGGTTCGAAATCAATAGGTGTGAGAAATTGGACAATTCAAGTTCAACGGCAGTTCGTTCCAAATTGGAGTCGTTGGTGTATTCCATACTTCTAGCGATTGTATTTCACTCAAAACTCACCAAATGACTCCTCCCACCATATTATGATGTTGCCCAAGTTTTGGGCTCGATCCGAAATCAATAGGTGTTCCAAATTGGACAATTCAAGCTCAACGGCAGTTCGTTCCTAATTGGAGTGGTTGGTGTATTCCATACTTCTAGCGATTGGATTTCACTCAAAACTCACCAAAGGACTCCTCCCACCATATTATGTTGTTGCCCAAGTCTGGGGCTCTGATCGGTTCATAATTGTATATCATTTTGTACCCTTCTAGCTTATGATTTGGTTATGTTTTTGAGTTAAACTTGTGCTTTTAATCCTTTTTGTGTTTATCTTTCAGTTCATTGAGCTTTAGGTAATAATGATGGCTTTAGAGAGCATAATTCATGCAATTCAAGCATGTTAAGGCCTAATTTGGATGAATGGATGAAGAGCTTAAAGACAAACTCAATTTTGGCTACAGCCCCCTGCCAGTCCAGTTTCGTAGGTCATATTGCAAGCTTTGTTTCAGAAACCTACATAGCTCGAATGAGGCCACATTCTTCATGAACGTTGTTCCAATTGGTGTGTACTATAACATATCCAAAATTCAGCCCCATTGGATAAATCTGGAGTCCGTTACCTAGCAAACACAGAACCATGCTCAGGATGGATCTTATCAGCGCGGAAAATGAGTTAGCAATTTGTTTTGGCCTTAACTTCCTCCTCCGACCTTGGATTGGCCCAAATAACATATGGCTGGAAAGAAGACATTCTGAACTTCAATTTCGAGTGCTTAAAGTCCTAATTTGATTAAGAGAAGCCAAGTTGTAAGCCCTTGAAGTTTCTGGTCATGCTGACCTCAGCATGTGCTGGTTGGATGCTTGGTCATGGTGAGCTATGTATGAGCTATCATTTCTGGTTGGAAGCTTGGTCATGGTGACATGAAGATGAGCTAGGGCTGCTGGTGGGATCTATTGGTGAAGTGCATCAACCAATTCAAGATTTTCTAATACAAGTGCATCACCCAATTTAGATTTTCTAATACAAGTGCATCAACCATTTCAGATTTTATAAAACAAGTGTTGTATGCATTAGCCATATTGAAATCAGATTTTCACTTCCCCTAGGCCTATAAATAGGGAAGTTCTCTAAGCTTGTAAACACACCCCAAGGGGGGGAGCTCTCAAACACTTCTCTAGAGCTCCCTTCCCTTCTCTCCCTCAAATTCTCTTAGTTTTGCTTTCTAGTTCTCAATTCTAGCTTTCTTTAATGTTTTCTTAGTTGTAATTTATTTTTCTTGTAATGTAAATTCTTTTCTTAAGTTTTCAAGTTGAATTAGTTTCCAAGTTTCAATTATGGTTTTTGTTCTTATTCATTATGCTTATAAGTTAATATGCTAGTTTGAATGATTGATCACCATTTAGGCTTGCATGTTAGCTATCTTGGTTTGAATTAAGAGTATACACCATGCTTTAATTCGAATTGAACTATGAATAGGAAGAGTATGTATGGACATTCGACAACAGGGATTAGATACATACTTGGTTGTTTAAAATGTTCTTCTATGCTTAATGGGTTCCTAATGCTTAATTTTAGGTTAGACAACAAATGATCAAATTAGGGAATTAGGAACACAAGGTTATGACCACACACCATGGCTTAATCATACTTTAGCTAGAATCAATCCATTAATCTAAATTGAACTTGGGAACTTATTTGCTTGAGTTACTTATTTCTTTCTTCCTTGTTTTATGTTCTTTGTTTTTGTTTCTATTTTGTGTAGGGAAACTAAATTGGATCATTCAATCACCAATCCCTGTGGAATCGACCTCGCACTTACATATGCTATACTACCAACGGTTCGTGCACTTGCGAGTATCACAAGTTGAGGATGCAGCTTAATCCATTTTGGTGCAGCTGAAATCTACGCAACAAATTTTTGGCGCCGTTGCCGGGGATCGGTAACATTGTTTGATTCTATTTGGCTTTCCTACTTTATTTTTTTTTCTTAACTAGACAATTTCAAGTTTTAAAGTTAATGACGTTAATGGACAAGTTGTGTTTGTAGTCCAACAGAAAAGGACAATTGCCCAACAAGCAAGAGAACTGGGTTTAAGTCCCAGCTTACACAACCCATTGGTGCTTGTTGCTTTGAAGCATGGAATTGGACTTGTGTTGATTTTTCCTTTTCATTTTTAGTTTTTTTTTATATTTCGTAATCCTTTAATTCCGTTTCAAGTTTTTGTGTGCGTTTGTTTTAGCAATGTAAATAGCTCAATAAAAATGGAGAGAGATGGCAACTTCAAAGATAGGAAGTGTGGAGTAGTGGGAGAAGTCGCGACCTCCAAATGCATCACGCTCGACCTAATCGCTTCAAGGGGGAGCATTTCAATCCTTTCTCTTTACTTGTTATTATTTTAAATTTCTGTTTCTTTTTTTATAAAAATTTAAAAATTTAAAAAGATTTTTCATATGAGCTGACTTATGGTAACTCCAGTGAGCACTTCCGTCAATACAGTGTCTAGGAGTTCTTTAGGCGACACCTTCGGTGTCTAAGAAGTTTGGGTTTTAAGCGGGACCATTGTGACCCCTCCAACCTTCCCGGATCCCCTGGCTGTGTTTTCTGAGGCCCTTAACTGGTCATCCGTGAGTTGCTTATATATTCAATTTTTTTTTTCTTTCTAAACCTTCTTCTTAACTTTTCCCCTTATCATTTACATGTTCTCAATCATCTTTACTTTGCTTTAACATTGAGGACAATGCTTCATTTAAGTTTGGGGGTGCTGGAAAGTTTTTTTAGTTTGTGTGTTTGTGTTTGAAAACGTAGGCTTCTTCATTGCTACAATTTTTTTTTTCTGCTACTGTTTTGAAAGTTTGGTCCACGTTGTGTTCTTCATTTTTTCATGCTGAATCCAACGACATAAAGAACGTTAAATTTGACCAAGTGGTTTGAAAGTTACATGTCAAAACAGATTATATGTTGAAATTGAGCAAAACAGCAATTTGAAACCTCACGTTTTTCTTTTCTGTTTCTTTTTTCTTTGAGTCATTTTCAGTTTTCCTTCCCACACCAATGATAAATCATGAGTCTAACTTCTAATATGGCTCTTAGGAATTTGATAAGCATTGTGTTAGGTCTGAATCTTATTCTTTTGCTAGCTAAGTCTCACATAATTATGCTTGAGCTTTCTATGCACTTTAGCCATGATTATACAACTCTTGCATGTCTTACCCAATTGTATGCATTTTTGCTTGTGTGATTCACTGGAATGACAAGTTTATAACTAAGATATGATTTAGGCCATCTTTGTTAAGCCTCTTTCTTTTTCCTCCATCAACCCATACAATACATATTCCATTGTAAACCCTTTTGTGCCCAAACACTTAGCCATTTCTTTCTATCACCTTATCATCTATTAAATATCCTACCATCTAGGGGACATGTAGAGTATGATTGTATTTCAGATTGTATTCAAGGCAATAAATGAGCTATAAAAAAAAATCAAAAGAAAAAGAGAAAAGAAGTGTGGCCAATGTAGTCACGACCCTAGGGTGATATAAGAAGAAATAAAGGTGATCTAGGGTAAAGAGCCGCAAAATTGGGCCAAATTTTATACAAAGTGTGTAAATGTCAAAATCAAATTGTGAAGTGATTCAATTGCAAAATATGGTGTTGTGAGCTTTTCAATTTTTGTGCCTTACATTTCAAATGTCAATAATCTTGTTTACATGTCACGCTCTACTTTGTTCCTTAGACTTTGTGCTTCATTATCCATTACTTTTCTAACCATTACATTACATCCATGAGTAAAGTCCTATTGATTTTGGTTTAGCTTGGCAAACTTGTGTTCATTCTTGCAGGAATTCATATTGTTGTTTGAGAAGCATGAGTTGTATCTTCATGGCTACTTCACACACACACCTTGAGCATGATTTTTGTGAGATTGTGGTAGCACTTGAATAATGTTTAGAACTTCCTTAGTGCTTGTTTTGTTCCTTGTTGAGCCATGTCTATGAAGTTTAACATTTTTGTCCGGTTGGAAGGTTAACGTTTTTGTTTTTTTTTGTTTTTTTTGTTTTTCTTAAGAACTAACAAATCTTTTAAGTTTTCTAATTACTTTGTTTTACAGAGTCAGTAAAACGTTTGTGGGCATCGTATCTGTTAAACCCTCAGGAGACACAACTCCTCCTACTAGGGATGCCTAGAGGTTTAAAGGCTTGTTGCATACGCTCAATGCAATCGAGTTACCTACGAAAGTGGTCTAGTTAACTTCTTATTTTGTTTTTTTTTTCTTCGTTTTCCTTTTGTTTTGCTTGAGGACTAGCAAAATCTAGGTTTGGGGGTATTTGATCGGTTCATAATTGTATATCATTTTGTACCCTTCTAGCTTATGATTTGGTTATGTTTTTGAGTTAAACTTGTGCTTTTAATCCTTTTTGTGTTTATCTTTCAGTTCATTGAGCTTTAGGTAATAATGATGGCTTTAGAGAGCATAATTCATGCAATTCAAGCATGTTAAGGCCTAATTTGGATGAATGGATGAAGAGCTTAAAGACAAACTCAATTTTGGCTACAGCCCCCTGCCAGTCCAGTTTCGTAGGTCATATTGCAAGCTTTGTTTCAGAAACCTACATAGCTCGAATGAGGCCACATTCTTCATGAACGTTGTTCCAATTGGTGTGTACTATAACATATCCAAAATTCAGCCCCATTGGATAAATCTGGAGTCCGTTACCTAGCAAACACAGAACCATGCTCAGGATGGATCTTATCAGCGCGGAAAATGAGTTAGCAATTTGTTTTGGCCTTAACTTCCTCCTCCGACCTTGGATTGGCCCAAATAACATATGGCTGGAAAGAAGACATTCTGAACTTCAATTTCGAGTGCTTAAAGTCCTAATTTGATTAAGAGAAGCCAAGTTGTAAGCCCTTGAAGTTTCTGGTCATGCTGACCTCAGCATGTGCTGGTTGGATGCTTGGTCATGGTGAGCTATGTATGAGCTATCATTTCTGGTTGGAAGCTTGGTCATGGTGACATGAAGATGAGCTAGGGCTGCTGGTGGGATCTATTGGTGAAGTGCATCAACCAATTCAAGATTTTCTAATACAAGTGCATCACCCAATTTAGATTTTCTAATACAAGTGCATCAACCATTTCAGATTTTATAAAACAAGTGTTGTATGCATTAGCCATATTGAAATCAGATTTTCACTTCCCCTAGGCCTATAAATAGGGAAGTTCTCTAAGCTTGTAAACACACCCCAAGGGGGGGAGCTCTCAAACACTTCTCTAGAGCTCCCTTCCCTTCTCTCCCTCAAATTCTCTTAGTTTTGCTTTCTAGTTCTCAATTCTAGCTTTCTTTAATGTTTTCTTAGTTGTAATTTATTTTTCTTGTAATGTAAATTCTTTTCTTAAGTTTTCAAGTTGAATTAGTTTCCAAGTTTCAATTATGGTTTTTGTTCTTATTCATTATGCTTATAAGTTAATATGCTAGTTTGAATGATTGATCACCATTTAGGCTTGCATGTTAGCTATCTTGGTTTGAATTAAGAGTATACACCATGCTTTAATTCGAATTGAACTATGAATAGGAAGAGTATGTATGGACATTCGACAACAGGGATTAGATACATACTTGGTTGTTTAAAATGTTCTTCTATGCTTAATGGGTTCCTAATGCTTAATTTTAGGTTAGACAACAAATGATCAAATTAGGGAATTAGGAACACAAGGTTATGACCACACACCATGGCTTAATCATACTTTAGCTAGAATCAATCCATTAATCTAAATTGAACTTGGGAACTTATTTGCTTGAGTTACTTATTTCTTTCTTCCTTGTTTTATGTTCTTTGTTTTTGTTTCTATTTTGTGTAGGGAAACTAAATTGGATCATTCAATCACCAATCCCTGTGGAATCGACCTCGCACTTACATATGCTATACTACCAACGGTTCGTGCACTTGCGAGTATCACAAGTTGAGGATGCAGCTTAATCCATTTTGGTGCAGCTGAAATCTACGCAACAGGCTCGATCCGAAATCAACAGGTGTGAGAAATTGGACAATTCAATTTCAACGGAAGTTCGTTCCTAATTGGAGTGGTTGGTGTATTCCATACTTCTATCGATTGGATTTCACTCAAAACTCACCAAATGACTCCTCCCACCATATTATGATGTTGCCCAAGTTTTGGGCTCGATCCGAAATCAATAGGTGTTCCAAATTGGACAATTCAAGCTCAACGCCAGTTCGTTCCTAATTGGAGTGGTTGGTGTATTCCATACTTCTAGCGATTGGATTTCACTCAAAACTCACCAAATGACTCCTCCCACCATATTATGTTGTTGCCCAAGTCTGGGGCTCGATCCGAAATCAACAGGTGTGAGAAATTGGACAATTCAATTTCAACGGAAGTTCGTTCCTAATTGGAGTGGTTGGTGTATTCCATACTTCTAGCGATTGTATTTCACTCAAAAGTCACCAAATGACTCCTCCCACCATATTATGATGTTGCCCAAGTTTTGGGCTCAATCCGAAATCAATAGGTGTGAGAAATTGGTCCATTCAATTTCAACGACAGTTCGTTCCTAATTGTATTGGTTGGTGTATTCCATACTACTGGCGATTGGATTTCACTCAAAACTCACCAAATGACTCCTCCCACCATATTATGATGTTGCCCACGTTTTGGGCTCGATCCGAAATCAATAGGTGGGAGAAATTGGAGAATTCAAGTTCAACCGCAGTTCGTTCCTAATTGGAGTGGTTGGTGTATTCCATACTTCTAGCGATTGGATTTCACTCGAAACTCACCAAATGACTCCTCCCACCATATTATCATGTTGCCCAAGTTTGGGGCTCGATCCGAAATCAATAGGTGTAAGAAATTGGACAATTCAAGTTCAACGGCAGGTCGTTCCTAATTGGAGTAGTTGGTGTATTCCATACTTCTAGCGATTGTATTTCACTCAAAACTCACCAAATGACTCCTCCCACCATATTATGATGTTGCCCAAGTTTTGGGCTCGATCCGAAATCAATAGGTGCTCCAAATTGGACAATTCAAGTTCAACGACAGTTCGTTCCTAATTGGAGTGGTTGGTGTATTCCATACTTCTAGCGATTGGATTTCACTCAAAACTCACCAAATGACTCCTCCCACCATATTATGACGTTGCCCAAGTTTTGGGCTCGATCCGAAATCAATAGGTGCTCCAAATTGGACAATTCAAGTTCAACGACAGTTCGTTCCTAATTTGAGTGGTTGGTGTATTCCATACTTCTAGCGATTGGATTTCACTCAAAACTCACCAAGTGACTCCTCCCACCATATTATGATGTTTCCCAAGTTTTGGGCTCGATACGAGATCAATAGGTGTTCCAAATTGGACAATTCAAGTTCAACGGCGGTTCGTTCCTAATTGGAGTGGTTGGTGTATTCCATACTTCTAGCGATTGGATTTCACTCAAAACTCACCAAATGACTCCTCCCACCATATTATGATGTTGCCCAAGTTTTGGGCTCGATCCGAAATCAATAGGTGCTCCAAATTGGACAATTCAAGTTCAACGACAGTTCGTTCCTAATTTGAGTGGTTGGTGTATTCCATACTTCTAGCGATTGGATTTCACTCAAAACTCACCAAGTGACTCCTCCCACCATATTATGATGTTTCCCAAGTTTTGGGCTCGATACGAGATCAATAGGTGTTCCAAATTGGACAATTCAAGTTCAACGGCGGTTCGTTCCTAATTGGAGTGGTTGGTGTATTCCATACTTCTAGCGATTGGATTTCACTCAAAACTCACCAAATGACTCCTCCCACCATGTTATGATGTTGCCCAAGTTTTGGGCTCGATCTGAAATCAATAGGTGTTCCAAATTGGACAATTCAAGTTCAACGGCAGTTCGTTCCTAATTGGAGTGGTTGGTGTATTCCATACTTATAGCGATTGAATTTCACTCAAAACTCACCAAATGACTGCTCCCACCATATTATGATGTTGCCCAAGTTTGGGGCTCGGTCCGAAATCAATAGGTGTGAGAAATTGGACAATTGAAGTTCAACGGCAGTTCGTTCCTAATTGGAGTGGTTGGTGTATTCCATACTTCTAGCGATTGGATTTCACTCAAAACTCACCAAATGACTCCTCCCACCATATTATGATGTTGCCCAAGTTTTGGGCTCGATCCGAAATCAATAGGTGTTCCAAATTGGACAATACAAGTTCAACGGCAGTTCGTTCCTAATTGGAGTGGTTGGTGTATTCCATACTTCTAGCGATTGGATTTCACTCAAAACTCACCAAATGACTCCTCCCACCATATTATGATGTTGCCCAAGTTTTGGGCTCGATCCGAAATCAATAGGTGTGATCGGTTCATAATTATATATCATTTTGTACCCTTCTAGCTTATGATTTGGTTATGTTTTTGAGTTAAACTTGTGCTTTTAATCCTTTTTGTGTTTATCTTTCAGCTTTAGGTAACAATGATGGCTTTGGATAGGAAATGATGCAATCCATGCATGTTAAAGCCTGATTTGGATAAAGGGAAGAAGTGCTTAAAGACAAACTCATTTTGGCTACAGCTCCCTGCCAGTCCAGTTCCGTAGGTCATATTGCAAGCTTTGTTTTAGCAACCTACACAACTCGGATGAGGCCGCATTCTTCATGAAAGTTGTTCCAATGGGTGTGTACTATAGCATATCCAAAATTCAGCCCCATTGGATAAATCTGGAGTCCGTAACCTGGCAAACCCTGAACCATGCTCAGGATGGATTTTTGTCAGCGAGCAAAACGAGTTAGCAATTTGTTTCGGCCTTAATTTCCTCCTCCGAGCTTGGATTGGGCCAATACTTGTGTGGTTGGATCATACACATTCTGAACTTCACAATGGACATCTTAAAGTCTTCATTTGATTTAGCCGAGCCCAATTTGTAAGCCCTTGAAGTTGCTGGTCATGCTGACCTCAGGATGAGCTATTGTTTCTGGTTGGAAGCTTGGTCATGGTGACATGAAGATGAGCTAGGGCTGCTGGTGGGATTTATTGGTGAAGTGCATCAACCAATTCAGATTTTATAATACAAGTGTTGTATGCATTAGTCATATTGAATTCAGATTTTCACTTCCCCTAGGCCTATGAATAGAGAAGTTCTCTAAGCTTGTAAACACACCCCAAGGGGGGGAGCTCTCAAACACTTCTCTAGAGCTCCCTTCCCTTCTCTCCCTCAAATTCTCTTAATTTTGCTTTCTAGTTCTCAATTCTAGCTTTGCTTTTGCTTCTTGGTTGTAATTTATTTTTCATTATGTAAATTCTTTTCTTTAGTTTCAAGTTTGATTAGTTTCCAAGTTTCAATTATGGTTCATGTTCTTATTCATTATGCTTATAAGTTAATATGCTAGTTTGAATGATTGATCACCATTAAGGCTTGCATGTTAGCTATCTTGGTTTGAATTAAGAGTAGACACCATGCTTTAATTCGAATTGAACTATGAATAGGAAGAGTATGTATGGACATTCGACAACAGGGATTAGATACATACTTGGTTGTTTAAAATGTTCTTCTATGCTTAATGGGTTCCTAATGCTTAATTTTAGGTTAGACAACAAATGATCAAATTAGGGAATTAGGAACACAAGGTTATGACCACACACCATGGCTTAATCATACTTTAGCTAGAATCAATCCATTAATCTAAATTGAACTTGGGAACTTATTTGCTTGAGTTACTTTCTTATTTTCTTCCTTCTTTCATGTTCTTTGTTTTTGTTTTTGTTTTGTGTAGGGAAAATGAATTGAATCATTCTATCACCAATCCTCGTGGGATCGACCTCGCACTTACATACGCTATACTACCGAACGGCTCATGCACTTGCGAGTATCACAAGTTGAGGATGCAGCTTAATCCATTTTGGTGCAGCTGTATCTATACAACAAGTTTTTGGCGCCGTTGCCGGGGATCGGTAACATTGTTTGATTCTATTTGGCTTTCCTACTTTATTTTTTTTTTCTTAATTGGACAATTTCTTGTTTTAAAGTTAATGACGTTAATGGACAAGTTGTGTTTGTAGTCCAACAGAAAAGGACAATTGCCCAACAAGCAAGAGAACTGGGTTTAAGTCCCAGCTTACACAACCCATTGGTGCTTGTTGCTTTGAAGCATGGAATTGGATGTGTGTTGATTTTCCTTTTCATTTTAGTTTTTATTTCCTAATCCTTTTAATTCCATTTCAAGTTTGTGTGTTTGTTTTAGCAATTTATGACAGCTTAAGAGAGATGGCAACTTCAAAGATAGGAAGTGTGGAGTAGTGGGAGAAGTCGCGACCTCCAAATGCATCACGCTCGACCTAATCGCTTCAAGGGGAGCATTTCAATCCTTTCTCTTCTTTGAATTCTGTTTATTTCCGTAGTTGTTTTTGCCTTTTGGTCCGCGGTGAGTTCTTTGTTTTTCTATGCTGAATCCAACCATATAAAGAACGTAAACTTTGGACTTACGGTTGGAAAGTTATAGCCTAAAAACTGAACAGAGGTCGAAGCTGAAAAACATAGAAACGAATCTGTCCAAATGGTGATAAATAGGTGATAGAAAGTGCTGTTTGTTTTTTTTCTTTGGTTTCTTGGTTTGTTTCTTTTAGTACAATAATTTATATCGTTTGTTTGAGTTTGTTTAGAGTACTTAATTCATTTTCGTTTATGGTTTGTTGTTTCATGTTATCTTAATTTGTTTTTGTTTCTTTTTCTTACGAGAATATATTTTTAAAAAAATATTTTTAAAAAATATTTTTAAAAAATATTTTTAAAAAAAAAAATTTATTTTTCATATGAGCCGACTTATGGTAACCCCAGTGAGCACTTCCGTTAATACAGTGTCTAGGAGTTCTTTAGGCGACACCTTCGGTGTCTAAGAAGTTTGGGTTTTAAGCGGGACCATTGTGACCCCTCCAACCTTCCCGGATCCCCTGGCTGTGTTTTCTGAGGCCCTTAACTGGTCATCCGTGAGTTGCTTGTATATTGTGTGTTTTTAAATTAAGTTTTTTTTATTTTCTTTGTTTTCTTTTCTGTTGAGTCTTTGTTTTTGTTTTGTTTCTGTTTTTGTGTTGTTATGTTAGTTTATTTATTTATTTACGTGGTATGGTTAGTTAGTTTATTTCTGAGTGTTAAAACACATTTTTATTTCAAACATTGCATAAAAAAAACAAAACAAAACAAAAAAAAACAAACAAAACAAAACAAAACAAAAAAACAAAAAAAAAAAAAAAAAAAAAAAAAACATCATCATCATCATCATCTTCTTCATCATCTTCTTCATCTCCATCATCATCATGGCTTGCCTCTATTTTCTCGCACTTGTAGAATCTGCAGCAGCTCCATATGGTCCTCATTTTTTCTTTGCAGTGCTTCCACGTGCTGATTGGCACAGTAGAGCCGCTTCTGCAAGTTCGCTACCATAGCCTTCAAGGAAGCTATTTCCTCGCTCATCGCGGCACACTCCCTTGTCCTCGCCAGTAATTGCATGCCCAAATTGGTAGCGGAGACCGCGTGGAGCACAGTTAAATTGTGGGACTCCTCTACCGCTGCCTTATCAGACCTCTGTGCCACATGCAGATGATCTGTCGGAGTGAGCTTGCTGCTAATCATGCCTCCTAGCAGCACTGCTCTGTTCGATAGTGCCTCAGAAAAGTTCGGTATTCCCTCAGCAAAGTTTGAGGCCGTGCCGTGATGATATGAAGAGTTTGGAAAGACAGTGTTTGGAGGAGCCCTTGTCTGGGCATTCGGTGGTGCAAGTGAGAGCTCAAGGTTGAGATCATCAAGGTGAGTGCATGAGGATGCCATTTGTTTTGCTTCTGAATTTTTTGATGTTTTTCCTTGAGTTTGCAGGAAGAAATGCTGGGTATCATCCGCTTGCAGAGGTGTGGTTTAAATAGACATATGCTGATGAGAGAGAGCCAACACCATTTCGGATTTCCCGGGCATGCTCGACCTAATCGCTTCAAGGGGGAGCACATTAACTTTCACTTTACTTTTCTTTTCTCCGTGTTTTCTGGTGTTTTATGTTTTTGCCCGTTACTTTCATTTTCTAGTGTTTTGTGTTTTTGCCTTCCCCTTTCGGCTATCATCTTTGTCTTATTTTAGTTAGAGAAATGTGTTTTCTTTTCCGTTTGTCGTCTTTGTTTTATTTTAGTTGGGAAGTGTGTTTTCTTTTTCTTTTTCTTTTTCTTTCTGCAACCTTACTCTTTTATTTCCGAAACAAAATAACGAAAATACAAAAACAACAAAATAAAATAAAAACAACAATAATGCAGTAGGAAATCATTTCTTCTCGGTGCTTGGTGTCTCGACCATTGGAGCTTTGAGTTTGGCCCTCTGGCTGTCCTCTTCCGGGGCTTCACGCACTGCTTCTTGGGGCTCATCACTTGAGCTCCCAAAGATCGCAATCTTAGCTTGAGCGTAACTACTCTCGCGATATGCTTGTTTGCGTTTACCTGGTCTGTCTAGGTCTTCCAGCTGTTTTCGCATGTCGCGAGAGTACAACTCTACCATCTTTGATAGGTTTCTATTCTCGTCCCGCAATACTTCTAGCTGGTGTCGATTCACCTCCACTATCCTTGACCTCTCCCTTTTCAAGCTTTTTATAGCAGTCTGACACTCCTCAACCATACTTCGCTCCGCCGCCAACTGACCCTTTAGCACCTCTACCTCATGGGACTTCGCAAGTAGGCGATGACCCAAACTTGCGACTGTTGCCGTACTCTGCACGCTCAGTGCCAGGGCATCGCTGTTGTTAATAATATGTTAACTCGCAATTGTACGGGGCAATTAGTAGTATAGCAAGACAAGTACGAGGTCGTACCCACGAAGACTGAGAAGTTCAAATTAGTTATGTACTTTAGATTACCGAATTCAAGAAGTTAGGAAGTTAAATCTAAAACAGAATTTAAAGTGAGATTAGTTTTAAACAGAAGCAAAATGAAATTGGAAATTGAAGTGAAAGAGCTTGTGCTTGTGAGAAGAACTAAACAAACTGAAATTGCAAAGGAAGGCAATTAAACAAATGTAACAAAGTGTGATTTTGAAGGGCTGGAAAACGGATTTGGAGACTAGGGCATTCGAATCACCATAACAATTCAACTCTGGGTTATAAGGAGTCAAGTAACAAGTCTAATTCATATTCAAGGATTGATTCTAGCTAAAGTATGATTAGGCCATGGTGTTTGGTCCTAACCTTGTGTTCCTAATTCCCTAATTTGATCATTTGTTGTCTAACCTAAAATTAAGCATTAGGAACCCATTAAGCATAGAAGAACATTTTAAACAACCAAGTATGTATCTAATCCCTGTTGTCGAATGTCCATACATACTCTTCCTATTCATAGTTCAATTCGAATTAAAGCATGGTGTATACTCTTAATTCAAACCAAGATAGTTAACAAACAAGTTCTAATGGTGATCAATCATTCAAACAAGCATGTTAACTTATAAGCATAATGAATAAGAACATGAATCATGAATCAAACTTGAAACTCCAAACTTATAAACCCAGAATATTCATGTTAGGTTACATCGAAGCCCTAGTTATGGATTTAGCTACTCAAAATGGAAAAGAGACTTGAATAGAAATGAGAAAACATAATGAATGCAATAAGAGTAGAAAAACCCTTTTTCTGAAGTTCTTGTGGTGTCCAAGGCTTCTCCAAGTGCTTCTCCACTTCTAATGCTTCTCCAAGAGCTTCCCCACTTCTAGAAAGATGTATGAAGGATATGGAGGTGATTTGGGATGAGTTTGAGTGAGTGGTGATGGCTAAGGAAGATGAAATTCGTAGGGAAATGGAACAGAAGTTTGCTGGAGTTGTTTTGGTGATTGTTGGAGTGTTTGGGATTGTGAGAGTGTTTGAGGATGGTTGGAGTGAATTGTGGGGGTTGTGAATCTCAGGATTTGTTGTGTCTTGAATGTGGAATGGATGTGGTATTTATAGGGAGAGGGGAGTGATAAATCTGAATTCAATATGGCTAATGCATACAACACTTGCATTATAAAATCTGAATTGGTTGATGCACTTCACCAATAAATCCCACCAGCAGCCCTAGCTCATCTTCATGTCACCATGACCAAGCTTCCAACCAGCTACAATAGCTCATGCCTAGCTCACCATGACCAAGCTTCCAACCAGCTCATCCTCATGTCAGCATGACCAGCAACTTCTTGGGCTTACGAATTGGGCTAGGCTGAATCAAATGAAGACTTTAAGATTTCCATTGTGAAGTTCAGAATGTGTATGATCCATCCACACAAGTATTGGCCCAATCCAAGCTCGGAGGAGGAAGTTAAGGCCGAAACAAATTGCTAACTCGTTTTGCTCGCTGACAAAAATCCATCCTGAGCATGGTTTAGTGTTTGCTAGGTAACGGACTCCAGATTTATCCAATGGGGCTGAAGTTTGGATATGTTATAGTACACACCCATTGGAACAACTTTCATGAAGAATTCTGCCTTATCCGAGCTGTGTAGGTTGCTGAAACAAAGCTTGCAATATGACCTATGGAACTGGACTGGCAGGGGGCTGTAGCCAAAATGAGTTTGTCTTTAAGCTCTTCTTCCATTCATCCAAATCAGGCCTAAACATGCTTGAATTGCATGAATTATGCTCTCTTACTCTATTGGCCTACAAAACACACAAATAGAGGCAAATAACTCAGAATTATAGGAAACTAAGCAAAAGAAGTAAGTAAATTGGGCATGTATATGTATGAAATTATGAGCTTAACACACCCCCAAACCTAGATTTTGCTAGTCCTCAAGCAAAACAAAAGAAAAACAAAGGTAAAAACAAAACAAGAAGTTAACTAGACCACTTTCGTAGGTAACTCGATTGCATTGAGCATATGCAACAAGCCTTTAAACCTCTAGGCATCCCTAGTAGGAGGAGTTGTGTCTCCTGAGGGTTTAACAGATACGATACCCACAAACGCTTTACTGAGTCTACAAAACAAAGTGGTTAGAAAAATAAACTTTGAAATCAACTAATGAAAATGAAAGAAAACTTTAGTCATACCTCCAACACCATAGAGTTGCCAAGATATGTGATCAATCAGTGTGTACAAGTGGAAGCTATAGCTCAAAGGCACACGGTTTCAAAGCAAGCACACTCAAACCTTGAATAGAGAATATGCTTTGACTCTAATTCTCACAGAAAACACTCAATCACTCAGAACCTATGGTTTAATTCTCTCAAGAAAGCATAAGTGAGTGTAAGAAATAGAAGCACAAATTGGGTTAGATCTCATGAAAGGAATCAAATACTAAGAATAGAGATACACACATACTTACCATCACACATGAATACATCCTCAAAGATCAGCTAGGTCTTTCACAAGGTTGTAATGAAAGGCTAAGGTTAGGGGAAATGGAAGAATTGGAAGGAAAAACAAATAACTTAAGAACATACCAAGGTTGCATGCTTCATTAATCTACAAGGCATCATTGATTTAGATTGGCATGGCAGCAAACTTCATGGTATCACCTGGCATAGACTTTATTTCTCACACTTAGATCATATTGAAACACTTTCATCTTTGCTGATTTGATATGCATCTTCTTTACTTTATTGCACAGATTCACACAAAATTCTTATTTAGGTACATGGCTGCAACTTCCTTGCTTCAAACTTTATGTTGGCAAACCTTGGTATATTTCTAAGTTACTAGGGTATGGCTACAATAGGTCAAGTATCTCAGATTGAGATACAAAGGTAGGGAAATGATGAGGGTGATAGAAGAAAAAGGCTTTAAGTGTTTGGCTTCAAGAGGGCTAATGGAACACACATATGGGTAGGGTGAAAAGAAAGCATATAGAATGGTTATACACACATAGCCTAGCATCACCTCAATGAGTTCATTCATGAATGAGAGCAAGCATATGATATCTACAAAAGAGAATCATCCTTAGTATTCAATCAAAATGAAATGATAAGATCAATTAGAGGGAATTGAAGAAAATAAGTATGGATGAGAAATAGAACACTTTAAACCCTCTCAAGAAAGCAATTAGGCTCGATATAGCTCACTAGGGTAGTCTCCACTATTTTCCTTCGAGAATTTGAGCATGGTACTTTAGCCACCAGAATTCTAAGAGCAAAAGCTTTGTGAAGTGCAAAATTCTGATATGAAAACCTCAAATAACAGCTCCATAGCATTGATTGTATGACATTCTTTAAAAAAATAAAAAAAATAAAAAAAAATAGTGACAAGAGAACGAAAATTGAAAACACAAATGGATAAGAAAATTGAAATTGAAAACCTTCCCCCCAAACCTGAATTGAACATTGTCCTCAATGTGAAAGCATACAAAAGATGATTGAGAACAAACAAATGATAAAGGGAAAAGTTTAGAAGAAGGTTTAGGAAAAATTTAAAAAAAAAAAAAAAAATGAATATATAAGCAACTCATGGATGACCAGTTAAGGGCCTCATAAAACACAGCCACGGGATCCGGGAAGGTTGGAGGGGTCACAATGGTCCCGCTTAAAACCCAAACTTCTTAGACACCGAAGGTGTCGCCTAAAGAACTCCTAGACACTGTATTGACGGAGGTGCTCACTGGGGTTACCAAAAGTTAGCTTATATGAAATTTTTTATTTTATTTTTATATTTATTTATTTATAAAAAAGGAACAGAAACTTAAAATGACTAAAATAAAAACAAAACAAGTAAAGAGAAAGGATTGAAATGCTTCCCCTTGATGCGATTAGGTCGATTGCTACCAAGCACCTTCTTCTTGAACACATGGGTTGCCTCCCAAAAAGCGCCTTAGTTACTGTCTTGGCAAGACATTGTGCAATCAGCTAAGTTGATGGTACGAAGGGAAGTTGATCTACCACATGGCCAGTTTGGATGCCAGCTGAAACTCCCTCATAGAATGGCTTTAAACGTTGTCCATTTACTTTGAAAGTCGAGCCATCTTTAGGGTTTTGAATCTCCACAGCTCCATAGGGAGAAACATTGACCACGGTGAATGGGCCTTGCCATCTAGACTTCAATTTTCCTGGAAAGAGACGCAAACGTGAGTTAAACAAAAGAACTGACATACCTTTGGAGAACTCTTTCCGTTGAATGTTTCTGTCATGGTAACTCTTGGTTCGTTCTTTGTAAAGCTTTGCATTCTCATAAGACTCATGTCTAATTTCTTCCAATTCATTGAGCTGAAACTTTCTTGCATGGCCTGCCTTGTCTAGATCAAAATTCAACTTCTTGATGGCCCAAAAAGCATTGTGTTCAAGCTCCATTGGCAGGTGACAAGCTTTCCCAAACACAAGACGATAAGGGCTCATTCCAATGGGAGTCTTATATGCAGTCCTATAAGCCCATAATGCATCATTGAGCTTGGCTGCCCAATCTTTCCTTGTATTGTTCACCACCTTCTCCAGGATGTGCTTAATTTCTCTATTGCTTATTTCTACTTGACCAGAAGTTTGCGGATGATATGGTGTAGAGACTCGATGGGTGATGTTGTACTTTTTCATGAGTGCTTCGAATGGCTTGTTACAGAAGTGGCTGCCTCCATCACTAATGACAGCCCTTGGAGTACCAAACCTTGTGAAAATATTATCCTTCAAGAACTTCAGTACCTTATAATCATTGGTTTTGGTGGCTATGGCTTCCACCCATTTAGACACATAATCAACAGCAACAAGTATGTAAGTATAACCAAAGGAAGATGGGAATGGTCCCATGAAATCAATACCCCACACATCGAAGAGCTCCACAACAAGTATGTTATTCAATGGCATTTCATTCCTGCGACTTATGTTCCCCATCCTTTGGCACCTATCACACTTAACACAAAAATTAAACGCATCTTTGAATAGAGTGGGCCAAAAGAAACCAGATTGCAGAATTTTAAGTGCTGTTTTCTTAACTCCAAAGTGACCTCCACAAGCCAATTCATGGCTATGCCTAAGTATGCTTTCTTGCTCTTCTTCTGGAACACATCTTCTGATGAGTTGATCCGGGCAATGCTTGAATAAGAAAGGTTCATCCCAGACATAATGTTTCACCATGGAAAAGAACTTCTTCTTGTCCTGAGAAGTTAGATCATTTCTAAGAACACCACAAGCAAGATAATTAACAAAATCAGCATACCATGGCTCTTTGACTTGGGCAGCCTATAGTTGTTCATCAGGGAAAGTCTCATTCAAGGGTAGCATAGCTGCTCCTTTTTCTTCAACCACAATTCTGCTCAAATGATCAGCTACCACATTCTCACATCCCTTCTTATCTCGAATCTCCAAATCGAATTCTTGCAGCAAGAGAATCCATCTAATCAAGCGTGGTTTGGCATCCTTCTTAGTGAGCAAGTATCTAAGAGCTGCATGGTCAGAATAAACAATTACTTTAGAACCAACAAGGTAGGAACGAAATTTTTCTAAAGCAAAAACCACAGCAAGCAACTCCTTCTCTGTTGTGGAGTAGTTGATTTGAGCATCATTCAAGGTCCGGCTAGCATAATGAATCACATGGGGCAGCTTGTTCTTCTTTTGACCTAAAACTGCACCAATAGCAAAGTCAGAGGCATCACACATTATTTCAAATGGTAAAGACCAATCCGGAGCTATGATAATAGGGGCTGAAGTTAGCTCCCTCTTCAAGGTAGTAAAAGCTTCCATGCAAGCTTCATTAAACTCAAAAACAGCATCCTTAGCAAGGAGATTACACAATGGCCTTGTAATGCTTGAGAAATTTTTGATGAACCTTCTATAGAATCCAGCATGACCTAGAAAGCTTCTAATTCCTTTAACAGAGGTAGGGGGTGGAAGATTTGAGATGAGGTCAATCTTGGCTTTATCCACTTCGATTCCCTTGCTTGAAATCACATGGCCTAGTACAATGCCTTGTCTCACCATGAAGTGACACTTCTCCCAATTCAAAATCAGATTTGTTTCCTGGCATCTTTTAAGCACTAGAGACAAGTGGTGAAGACAATTATCAAAAGAGGAACCAAAAACTGAAAAATCATCCATAAACACCTCAATGAATCGTTCCACCATATCTGAAAAGATTGACATCATGCATCTTTGGAAAGTTGCTGGGGCATTGCACAAACCGAATGGCATCCTTCTATAAGCAAACGTACCAAATGGGCATGTGAATGTGGTTTTCTCTTGGTCTTCCGGAGCAATGGGAATTTGATTATAACCTGAAAAACCATCAAGAAAACAATAGTAAGCATGGCCAGATAAACGTTCAAGCATTTGATCAATAAAAGGCAAGGGGAAATTATCTTTTCTAGTTGATGTGTTCAACTTCCTGTAATCAATGCAAACTCTCCAACCAGTGACAGTTCGTGTAGGAACTAGCTCATTCTTCTCATTCTTCACAACGGTGATTCCGGACTTCTTTGGAACAACTTGCACAGGGCTCACCCACTTAGAATCTGAAATTGGGTAGATGATTCCTACATCGAGTAGCTTTAAAACTTCAGCTCTAACCACCTCTTTCATGTTGGGATTTAGCCTCCTTTGGGCATCACGAGATGGTTTGCTGTCTTCTTCCATTAAAATCCGGTGCATGCACATGCTTGGACTAATTCCTTTGATGTCTGCTATGGTCCACCCAATGGCTGTTTTATGCTCTTTTAGAACTTTAATTAAGCTCTCTTCTTCATGTGAGGAGAGACCTGCAGCAATTATAACAGGGAGAGTTTCGTTAGCACCCAAATATGTATATTTAAGATTATTGGGAAGAGGTTTAAGTTCTAGCTTTGGTGGGATGACAACGGATGGCTCCAATTTCGTGGATGATGGTCCAAGAGGCTCGATTGGTGGCCTAAAGGATGGTGGGTATGGCGGAAACACTTCTAAGGCAGCCACCACTTCTTGGAACTCCGGTTCACAAAGATCTTCCTCTTCTTGTGTTAAGACAGCTTCTAGAGCATCATTAGACTTTCTCTGCAAAATTATGGAAGAAACCTCATGATCCACAACATCAATTGAAAAGCAAGAATCAAGAGAGATAGAAGGTTGAGATAGAGCATTAAGCATTTTAAATTCAACAGTTTCACCCAAAACAGTCATGGAGAGGGTGCTATCTTTCACTTTGATGATTGTGTCTGCAGTGGCCATGAATGGCCTGCCTAGGAGAATGGGATCAACACGATCTCC
Source organism: Prunus avium (assembly GCF_965620075.1). Lineage (NCBI taxonomy): Eukaryota > Viridiplantae > Streptophyta > Magnoliopsida > Rosales > Rosaceae > Prunus > Prunus avium. The sequence continues at coordinate 3,716,827 of NC_142287.1, forward strand.
ATTTGGATTGTCTTCCATGTCCATCACTACAAAATCAGCAGGGAGAATTAGTGTATTAACTTGAACTAGAATATCTTCTACAATACCTTTTGGATATTTTATAGAATGATCAGCTAGTTCAAGTCGCATTGAAGTCTTCTTTATCCCTTCTAAGCCAAGCTCTTGATAAACTGAATATGGCAAAACATTGATGCTTGCTCCCAAGTCCAACATGGCTCTTCCAACCTTCTTGCCTCCAATGTTAATGGGAATGTCAAAGCTGCCAGGATCATCTAGTTTTGGTGGAAGCTTCCTTTGCAACACAGCACTTACATTCTGGTCGAGCTTTACTCCTTCATTTGGAGCAAAATTGAGCTTGTGAGTTTTCAAGTCCTTGATGAATTTTCCATATGCAGGAATCTGTTCAATAAGATCAAGCAAAGGCAAATTGATATTAACTTTACTCAAAATATCATAAATCTCTTTAAAAGCCTTATCTTGCTTTGCTTTCTTAAGACGGCCTAGAAATGGAATCTGTGGAACATATGGAGCGGGTGGCACGTATCTATCTTCTTGAAGATGTGGTGGCACAAATTTGTCATCCCTTTTATGCAATTGGAATTGATCGGATTTCTGAGAATCTGATTTGGCCTTAGGAGCAGATTGAGAAGTTTTGAGTTGTTCTCCTTCCGTGGCCATGGTCTCCTCCTCTTCATTTTCTACAATCACAACATCATTTGAAAGATTAGAATCATCTTTATTATCAATGATCTTACCTGATCTGAGCACATGAATGGCCTTGGCTTCTGGGTTCTTTGGATTGATCTCAGTTTGGCTTGGCCATTTCCCAGGCACTCTTTGAGTTATTTCAGCAGCTATTTGGCCTAATTGGACTTCCAATTTGGAGATGGCAGCTTGTGTAGTTTGCTGAAAATTGGATTGGTTGATTGCCATCTGCTTCACTATATCTTCCAATGATGATGATGATTGTTGTGGCCTTTGGAATGAAGGGGGATTTGCTTGATTCTGGGTATTTCTCCATGAAAAGTTTGGATGATTCCTCCAACCTGGATTATAACTTTGAGAGTATGGATCATTTCTTGGACCTTGGTTGTAGGAATTTACCAACTTAGCTTGTTCTTGCACAAATTCTGGATATCCAGCCCCAAGTGGACAAGCTGTGGTAGCATGGTCATGAGATTCACAAATGCTACACACTTCCTTCGGAGGGCTTCTTGAGTTTAATGCAAGAAGAGCATCTAGCTTTTGTTCTAGTTTTGAAATCTGCACACTAGAAGCATCATTAGAACCACTAATAACACGTTTACCTCTTGTATCCGTATGTTGGGTCTCCATTGCTATCTCCTCAAAGAGTTCGTACGTTTCTTCTGGAGTTTTGGTTTTAAAAGAACCACCTGCAAAATTGGTGACTATATTATGACTAGAAGGGGTTAGTCCTTTATAAAACATACGCATTTGAAGCTTCAATGGAATCCCATGATGAGGACATTGGTTGAGCAACCCATTGAATCTCTCCCATGCTTCACAAAACGATTCATCATCTTGCTGTGCAAATAACAAGATCTTGTCCCTAAGCATGTCGGTCTTTTGCGTGGAGAAGTATTTTTCCAGGAACTTCTTTTGAATGGCAGACCATGTAGTGAGTGAACCAGGCTTCAAAGAATTCAACCAATACTTCGCCTTATCCTTTAAAGTGTATGGAAACACTCTCATTCGAAGTTGATCTTCTGTCACACCTGTCAAGGGAAAAGAACTCACAACATTAAAAATATCCTTTATATGGGTTAATGGATCTTTATTAGGTAAACCATAAAAGGAAGGCAGCATATTAAGATGAGAAGATTTAAGCTCATAATTTCGAGCTACAGTGGGCAGCAAAATGCTTGAAGGAGATGCTGGAATTGTTGGGATATCAAGTTCTCCCATGAACTCAATGGCAGCCATCATTTCTTCTTCTTCTTGGTCTGAACTTGCTTCCGAATTTGAAAGTGAAGAACCAGGAAGTTCAGTGTGGAGAGCAAGACTTGTAAATGTAGCAAGAGCTTGCTCTTTTGCAGTTGACAACTCCCTTTCTAGACGATTCTGAATTTCAGAGGTCACTCGTCTGGGTTGCAATGATGGTCCTGCGTTCAAAGATCTAGAACGTTGGAACGAAGACCTCACTTGTTCAAGTAATGGCTTTTTAGACATAAACTACCTGAAACAGAAAATTAGATTAATTAGAAACACTAAAAAGAATAGGGTAACCTTGGGCACATAACCAGGGAAGAACTTTCGTTCAGTCCCCGGCAACGGCGCCAAAATTTGTTGTTAATAATATGTTAACTCGCAATTGTACGGGGCAATTAGTAGTATAGCAAGACAAGTACGAGGTCGTACCCACGAAGACTGAGAAGTTCAAATTAGTTATGTACTTTAGATTACCGAATTCAAGAAGTTAGGAAGTTAAATCTAAAACAGAATTTAAAGTGAGATTAGTTTTAAACAGAAGCAAAATGAAATTGGAAATTGAAGTGAAAGAGCTTGTGCTTGTGAGAAGAACTAAACAAACTGAAATTGCAAAGGAAGGCAATTAAACAAATGTAACAAAGTGTGATTTTGAAGGGCTGGAAAACGGATTTGGAGACTAGGGCATTCGAATCACCATAACAATTCAACTCTGGGTTATAAGGAGTCAAGTAACAAGTCTAATTCATATTCAAGGATTGATTCTAGCTAAAGTATGATTAGGCCATGGTGTTTGGTCCTAACCTTGTGTTCCTAATTCCCTAATTTGATCATTTGTTGTCTAACCTAAAATTAAGCATTAGGAACCCATTAAGCATAGAAGAACATTTTAAACAACCAAGTATGTATCTAATCCCTGTTGTCGAATGTCCATACATACTCTTCCTATTCATAGTTCAATTCGAATTAAAGCATGGTGTATACTCTTAATTCAAACCAAGATAGTTAACAAACAAGTTCTAATGGTGATCAATCATTCAAACAAGCATGTTAACTTATAAGCATAATGAATAAGAACATGAATCATGAATCAAACTTGAAACTCCAAACTTATAAACCCAGAATATTCATGTTAGGTTACATCGAAGCCCTAGTTATGGATTTAGCTACTCAAAATGGAAAAGAGACTTGAATAGAAATGAGAAAACATAATGAATGCAATAAGAGTAGAAAAACCCTTTTTCTGAAGTTCTTGTGGTGTCCAAGGCTTCTCCAAGTGCTTCTCCACTTCTAATGCTTCTCCAAGAGCTTCCCCACTTCTAGAAAGATGTATGAAGGATATGGAGGTGATTTGGGATGAGTTTGAGTGAGTGGTGATGGCTAAGGAAGATGAAATTCGTAGGGAAATGGAACAGAAGTTTGCTGGAGTTGTTTTGGTGATTGTTGGAGTGTTTGGGATTGTGAGAGTGTTTGAGGATGGTTGGAGTGAATTGTGGGGGTTGTGAATCTCAGGATTTGTTGTGTCTTGAATGTGGAATGGATGTGGTATTTATAGGGAGAGGGGAGTGATAAATCTGAATTCAATATGGCTAATGCATACAACACTTGCATTATAAAAGATGAATTGGTTGATGCACTTCACTAATGCATACAACACTTGCATTATAAAATCTGAATTGGTTGATGCACTTCACCAATAAATCCCACCAGCAGCCCTAGCTCATCTTCATGTCACCATGACCAAGCTTCCAACCAGCTACAATAGCTCATGCCTAGCTCACCATGACCAAGCTTCCAACCAGCTCATCCTCATGTCAGCATGACCAGCAACTTCTTGGGCTTACGAATTGGGCTAGGCTGAATCAAATGAAGACTTTTAGATTTCCATTGTGAAGTTCAGAATGTGTATGATCCAACCACACAAGTATTGGCCCAATCCAAGCTCGGAGGAGGAAGTTAAGGCCGAAACAAATTGCTAACTCGTTTTGCTCACTGACAAAAATCCATCCTGAGCATGGTTTAGTGTTTGCTAGGTAACGGACTCCAGATTTATCCAATGGGGCTGAATTTTGGATATGTTATAGTACACACCCATTGGAACAACTTTCATGAAGAATTCTGCCTTATCCGAGCTGTGTAGGTTGCTGAAAAAAAGCTTGCAATATGACCTACGGAACTGGACTGGCAGGGGGCTGTAGCCAAAATGAGTTTGTCTTTAAGCTCTTCTTCCATTCATCCAAATCAGGCCTAAACATGCTTGAATTGCATGAATTATGCTCTCTTACTCTATTGGCCTACAAAACACACAAATAGAGGCAAATAACTCAGAATTATAGGAAACTAAGCAAAAGAAGTAAGGAAATTGGGCATGTATATGTATGAAATTATGAGCTTAACAATCGCTCACGACCCGGTTGTCATCCCTTGTCCCCAGAACACGTATATCTTTAGGAGTCACTAAATTTCTAGCCACTCCAATGGCAACATCGTTGTCCAGGAGTATTGAGTCAGTTACTGTCACAGGCCCCCGTGCGGAAGCAAAGTAGGGCATCCATACTGGTGCCGCTGCTTGGCCTCGTGTCTGAGTCGGTGGAGCTAGGTTGAGATCCAACGAAAATGGGTAGTTAGAGGCCATTTGATTTCTCACTCTCTTTTCTTCTTTCTTTCTTTTCTCTTTTGTGTGTTTCTGAGTTTGCGTTTTTTTCACCTTTTCTTATAGACTTAGTCTTTGACAAACCCTAGCCATTACAGCATCTGAGCATTTTCTGAATCTCCAGCATTCCTTGAGTCCCACAACCTTCTCGCCTTCCAACCATACCCAACTCATTTATCACGACGTGTCTTTTCTGAACGAACGCATTCAGTAAAGTCTTTACGCCTTTCCATGAGCCCGTAATTTTTTCTTGTAGAGTCTGCGGCGCCTCTATGCGTCGACATGTGTCTCGCCCTGTCTGTTGGTCCCTTACACTGAACCGAGACATCATGACCCATGTTAAAATCCCGCTCTTTGTGTTGCTAATCACGGTTCGATAGTTTGTTTTTACAAAACTAAATAATAATAAAAAGCCGGAAATGAAAACAAATTGTGGGTCGGGTTTCACTTTAGTTTGGGTTTCAAAGTGGGTTAAATTCACTGTGGTTTGTGTTTCGAAATTGTGGGCTTTGGGCTTCAAAATTTTTTTGGGTTTCAGAATTGTGTGATTAGGGTTTACTGTTTCTTTTTTTTTTTTTTGTTTGTTTGTGTTGTAATTTTTATTTTATAATTATTTTGTTTTTGTTTTCTTTTGTGATTTTGTGATTTTTTTTTATTTGCTTTAATACCTTTCATTTGTTGTTATGACATTGTTTGTGGCTAATTTTTAAACATTGAGGACAATGTTCATTTCTAGGTTTGGGGGTATTGGAGTTTAGCAAGTAAACTTGGTTTTTCTTAAAATTTTAAAATATATATATATATATAATTAATTTGGCATCGTTCTAGCATGATATGTTCGAAACCTTCTTTGCACTTGCCATTTGTTTCATAATTCTCCAATTAAAGGATTTGCATGACCCAAAGAATTGTATCAAGCACAAATTAGACTTATATAACCATACAATGTGAGCTTTTGAGCCTTGTGCTTCATTTCATGAGTGTTATACACATACTCTTATTTTCTTGTCATCAAAGTTGTTGTTTGATCTCATTATTCATTGATTTGGTTGAACACTTAAAAGTCATTCATTCTTATGCAATTTGATTTCATGACATTTAAGAAGTGATATTAAGGCCCTCTTTGGATCGTTTGTGCCTTTCAAGCTAACCTTATGCATGCTTAAGCATGATTTTCCATTGTTAACCATTTTGAGCCTACATGTAAACCTTTTCTTTCATTTTTACCAATTATATTTCCTCGCCTTAGCCCGAAAAACAAGAATTTACCTTTCTAAGGAACTCATGAGCTCTAATTCGGATGTGTTTTTCATGCTAAGTTTGGGAAGGGATATTACATAAAGAAAAAAAAAATTCACTCAATTGGTGAAAGAAAAGAAAAGAAAAGAGAAAAATTGTGATTAAGTGGTGGTTGAATGAAATTTCATTTTTGGGTTTCATTTTTGGGCCTTCTAAATAAATTGGTGTTTGTTCAATTCAAGGAAAGGAGTATGAATAATTGTAAATGAAGGTATAAGGAGTTTTGATCGTGTAAAAGAAAAAATCTAATCGTGATGATTCGAAGTCTTGTAAACAATTGTTTTATGCTCTTATATTTTGAGTTTCTTGGACTTTGTTTTATCCATACCCTTCATTTCTTACTCACCTTACACCCTTGGCCCCATTACAACCTATGCTAAAGACCTAAATTGATCTTAAATGTCATGTGGTTGAATTGCATTTATTTTTCTACTTTTAAGTGTTTGACATCCTTCTTGAGATCATATTAATGCAAGTTCTTCATCTTCCTATTTTGAGTTAAGTCCCTTATGGTTTAACTCTAATCTCATGTTTATAACTGAGTGTTGCATTGTAGCCCTCTTCCGAGTGATTCATTTGTGAGAGGACAATTTTGGTGAGATTTGAAGTTGAATTTGTGCTTTGTATGATTTTTGAAATTGTGTGAAAACTAAGATTGGGGAATTTGTTGCATTTGGCTATCACACTACCACACTTTGAGCATATTATGTTTTGAACTTTGCCGCTTTGTGAATAATGTTTAAAATTGAGCTTTTATTGTTAAAACTTTTGAGTCATGTGCATGAGTCATTTCTCTTCAGAAAATGTTCGGAAAGATTGTTTTGAGTTCTTTTTATTTTTGTAATTGTTTTTGTTTTTGTTTTGTTTTTGTTAATGTAATTATTTTTTGTTTTTGTTTTTGGTTTTGCTTCAGGACTAACAAATCTTTTAAGTTTTCTAATTACTTTGTTTTACAGAGTCAGTAAAACGTTTGTGGGTATCGTAACTGTTAAACCCTCAGGAGACACAACTCCTCCTACTAGGGATGCCTAGAGGTTTAAAGGCTTGTTGCATACGCTCAATGCAATCGAGTTACCACTGAAAACTCACCAAATGACTCGTCCCACCATATTATGAGGTTGCCCAAGTTTTGGGCTCGATCCGAAATCTATAGTTGTGAGAAATTGGACAATTCAAGTTCAACGGCAGTTCGTTCCTAATTGGAGTAGTTGGTGAATTCCATACTTCTAGCGATTGGATTTCACTCAAAACTCACCAAATGACTCCTCCCACCATATTGTGATGTTGCCCAAGTTTTGGGCTCGATCCGAAATCAATAGGTGTTCCAAATTGGACAATTCAAGTTCAACGGCAGTTCGTTCCTAATTGGATGGTTGGTGTATTCCATACTTATAGCAATTGGATTTCACTCAAAACTATCCAAATGACTCCTCCCACCATATTACGATGTTGCCCAAGTTTTGGCCTCGATCCGAAATCAATAGGTGTGAGAAATTGGACAATTCAAGTTCAACGGCAGTTCGTTCCTAATTGGAGTGGTTGGTGTATTCCGTACTTCTAGCGATTGGATTTCACTCAAAACTCACCAAATGACTCCTCCCACCATATTATGATGTTGCCCAAGTTTGGGGCTCGATCCGAAATCAATAGGTGTGAGAAATTGGACAATTCAAGTTCAACGGCAGTTCGTTCCTAAATGGAGTGGTTGGTGTATTCCATACTTTTGGCGATTGGATTTCACTGAAAACTCACCAAATGACTCGTCCCACCATATTATGATGTTGCCCAAGTTTTGGGCTTGATCCGAAACCAATAGGTGCGAGCAATTGGACAATTCAAGTTCAACGGCAGTTCGTCCCTAATTGGAGTGGTTGGTGTATTCCATACTTCTAGCGATTGGATTTCACTCAAAACTCACCAACTGACTCCTCCCACCATATTATGATGTTGCCCAAGTTTTGGGCTCGATCCGAAATCAATAGGTGTGACAAATTGGACAATTCAAGTTCAACGGCAGTTCGTTCCTAATTGGAGTGGTTGGTGTATTCCATACTTCTAGCGATTGGATTTCACTCAAAACTCACCAACTGACTCCTCCCACCGTATTATGATGTTGCCCAAGATTTGGGCTCGATCCGAAATCAATAGGTGTGAGCAATTGGACAATTCAAGTTCAACGGCAGTTCGTCCCTAATTGGAGTGGTTGGTGTATTCCATACTTCTAGCAATTGGATTTCACTCAAAACTCCCCAACAGACTCCTCCCACCATATTATGATGTTGCCCAAATTTTAGGCTCGATCCGAAATCAATAGGTGTGAGAAATTGGACAATTCAAGTTCAACGGCAGTTCGTTCCTAATTGGAGTGGTTGGGTATTCCATACTTCTAGCGATTGGATTTCACTGAAAACTCACCAAATGACTCCTCCCACCATATTATGTTGTTGCCCAAGTTTTGGGCTTGATCTGAAATCAATAGCTGTGAGAAATTGGACAATTCAAGTTCAACGGCAGTTCGTTCCTAATTGGAGTGGTTGGTGTATTCCATACTTCTAGCGATTGGATTTCACTCAAAACTCACCAACTGACACCTCCCACCATATTATGTTGTTGCCCAAATTTTGGGCTCGATCCGAAATCAATAGGTGTTCCAAATTGGACAATTCAAGTTCAACGGCAGTTCGTTCCTAATTGGAGTGGTTGGTGTATTCTATACTTCTAGCGATTGGATTTCACTCAAAACTCACCAAATGACTCCTCCCACCATATTATGATGTTGCCCAAGTTTGGGGCTCGGTCCGAAATCAATAGGTGTTCGAAATTGGACAATTCAAGTTCAACGACAGTTCTTTCCTAATTGGAGTGGTTGGTGTATTCCGTACTTCTAGCGATTGGATTTCACGCAAAACTCACCAAATGGCTCCTCCCACCATATTATGATGTTGCCCAAGTTTTGGGCTCGATCCGAAATCAATAGGTGTTCCAAATTGGACAATTCAAGTTCAACGGCAGTTCGTTCCTTATTGGAGTGATTGGTGTATTCCATACTTCTAGCGATTGGATTTCACTCAAAACTCACCAAATGACTCCTCCCACCATATTATGATGTTGCCCAAGTTTTGGGCTCGATCCGAAATCAATAGGTCTTCCAAATTGGACAATTCAAGTTCAACGGCAGTTCGTTCTTAACTGGAGTGGTTGGTGTATTCCATACTTCTAGCGATTGGATTTCACTCAAAACTCACCAAATGAATCCTCCCACCATATTATGATGTTGCCCAAGTTTTGGGCTTGATACGAAATCAATAGGTGTAAGAAATTTGACAATTTATGTCCAAAGGCAGTTCGTTCCTAATCGTAGTGGTTGGTGTATTCCATAGTTCTAGAGATCGGATTTCACTCAAAACTAACCAATTGACTCCGCCCACCATATTATGATGTTGCCCAAGTTTTGGGCTCGATCCGAAATCAATAGGTGTAAGAAATTGGACAATTCAAGTTCAAAGGCAGTTCGTTCCCAATTGGAGTGGTTGGTGTTTTGGGTAGTTGTAGAGATCGGATTTCACTCAAAACTAACCAAATGACTCCTCCCATCATATTATGATGTTGCCCTTGGTTTGGGCTCGATCCGAAATCAATAGGTGTAAGAAATTGGACAATTCAAGTTCAAGGGCAGTTCGTTTCTAATTGGAGTGGTTGGTGTTTTGGGTAGTTCTGGAGATCGGATTTCACTCAAACAAAACCAAATGACTCCTCCCACCATATTATGGTGTTGTCCAGGTTTTGGGCTCGATCCCAAATAAATAGGTGTAAGAAATTGGACAATATATGTTCAAAGCCAGTTAATTCCTAATCGGAGTGGTTGGTGTATTCCATAGTTCTAGGGATCGGATTTCACTCAAAACTAACCAAATGACTCCTCCCACGATATTATGATGTTGCCCTTGGTTTTGGGCTCGATCCGAAATCAATAGGTGTAAGAAATTGGATAATTCAAGTTCAAGGGCATTTCTCTTTCTAATTGGAGTGGTTGGTGTTTTGGGTAGTTCTGGAGATCGGATTTCACTCAAACAAAACCAAATGACTCCTCCCACCATATTATGGTGTTGTCCAGGTTTTGGGCTCGATCCGAAATAAATAGGTGTAAGAAATTGGACAATATATGTTCAAAGCCAGTTAATTCCTAATCGGAGTGGTTGGTATATTCCATAGTTATAGAGATCGGATTTCACTCAAAACTAACCAAATGACTCCTCCCACCATATTATGATGTTGCCCTTGGTTTGGGCTCGATCCGAAATCAATAGGTGTAAGAAATTGGACAATTCAAGTTCAAAGGCAGTTCGTTCCTGATTGGAGTGGTTGGTGTTTTGGGTAGTTCTACAGGTCGAATTTCACTCAAACTTAACCAAATGACTCCTCCCACCATATTATGATGTTGCCCAAGTTTTCGGCTCGATCAGAAATCAATAGGTGTAAGAAATTGGACAATATATGTTCAAAGCCAGTTAATTCCTAATCGGATTTCACTCAAAACTAACCAAATGACTCCTCCCACCATATTATGATGTTGCCCTTGGTTTGGGCTCGATCCGAAATCAATAGGTGTAAGAAATTGGACAATTAATGTTCAAAGGCAGTTCGTTCCTAATTGGAGTGGTTGGTGTTTTGGGTAGTTCTGGAGATCGGATTTCACACAAACAAAACCAAATGACTCCTCCCACCATATTATGATGTTGCTCAAGTTTTGAGCTCGATCCGAAATCAATAGGTGTAAGAAATTGGACAATTCAGGTTCAAAGGTAGTTCGTTCCTAATTGGAGTGGTTGGTGTTTTGGGAAGTTCTAGAGATCGGATTTCACTCAAACTTAACCAAATGACTCCTCCCACCATATTATGATGTTGCTCAAGTTTTGGGCTCGATCCGAAATCAATAGGTGTAAGAAATTGGACAATTCAAGTTCAAAGGGAGTTCCTTCCTAATTGGAGTGGTTGGTGTTTTGGGTAGTTCTGGAGATCAGATTTCACTCAAACAAAACCAAATGACTCCTCCCACCATATTTGCCCTTGTTTTGGGCTCGATTCGAAATCAATAGGTGTAAGAAATTGGACAATTCACGTTCAGAGGCAGTTCATTCCTAATTGGAGTGGTTGGTGTTTTGGGTTGTTCTGGAGATCGGATTTCACTCAAACTTAACCAAATGACTCCTCCCACGATATTATGGTCTTGCCCAGGTTTAAGGCTCGATATGAAATCAATAGGTGTTAGAAATTGGACAATTTATGTTCAAAGGCAGTTCGTTCCTAATCGGAGTGGTTGGTGTATTCCATAGTTCTAGATATCGGATCTCGCTCAAAACTAACCAAATGACTCCACCCACCATATTATGATGTTGCCCAAGTTTTGGGCTCGATCCGAAATCAATAGGTGTAAAAAATTGGACAATTCAAGTTCAAAGGAAGTTCGTTCCTAATTCGAGTGGTTGGTGTTTTGGGTAGTTCTAGAGATCGGATTTCACTCAAACTTAACCAAATGACTCCTCCCACCATATTATGTTGTTCCTCAAGTTTTGGGCTCGATACGAAATCAATAGGTGTAAGAAATTCGACAACTGAAGTTCAAAGGCAGTTCGTTCCTAATCGGAGTGGTTGGTGTATTCCATAGTTCTAGAGATCGGATTTCACACAAAACTAACCAAATGACTCCCCCCACCATATTATAATGTTGCCCAAGTTTTGGGATAGATCCGAAATCAGTAGGTGTAAGAAATTGGACAATTCAAGTTCAAAGGCAGTTCGTTCCTAATTGGAGTGGTTGGTGTTTTGAGTAGTTCTAGAGATCGGATTTCACTCAAACTTAACCACATGACTCCTCCCAGCATATTATAATGTTGCCCAAGTTTTGGGCTCGATCCGAAATCAATTGGTGTAAGAAATTGGACAATTCAGATTCAAAGGCAGTTCGTTCCTAATTGGAGTGGTTGGTGTTTTGGGTAGTTCTGGAGATCGGATTTCACTCAAACTTAACCAAATGACTCCTCCCACCATATTATGATGTTGCCCAAGTTTTGGGCCCGATCCGGAATCAATAGTTCTAAGAAATTGGACAATTTATGTGCAAAGGCAGTTCGTTCCTAATCGGAGTGGTTGGTGTTTTTCATAGTTCTAGAGATCGGATTTCACTCAAAACTAACCAAATGACTCCTCCCACCATATTATGATGTTGCCCAAGTTTTGCGCTAGATCTGGAATCAATAGGTGTAAGAAATTGGACGATTCAAGTTCAAAGGCAGTTCGTTCCTAATCGGAGTGGTTGGTGTATTTCATAGTTCTGGAGATTGGATTTCACTCAAAACTAACCAAATGACTCCTCCCACCGTATTATGATGTTGCCCAAGTTTTGGGCTCGATCCGAAATCAATTGGTGTAAGAAATTGGACAATTCAAGTTCAAAGGCAGTTCGTTCCTAATTAGAGTGGTTCGTGTTTTGGGTAGTTCTAGAGATCTTATTTCACTCAAACTTAACCAAATGACTCCTCCCACTCTATTATGATTTTGCCCCAGTTTTGGGCTCGATCCGAAATCAACAGGTGTAAGAAATTCGACAATTGAAGTTCAAAGGCAATTCGTTCCTAATTGGAGTGGTTGGTGTTTTGGGTAGTTCTAGAGATTGGATTTCACTCAAACTTAACCAAATGACTCCTCCGACCATATTATGATGTTGCCCAAGTTTTGGGCCCGATCCGAAATCAATAGGTGTAAGAAATTGGACAATTTATGTTCAAAGGCAGTTCGTTCCTAATCGGAGTCGTTGGTGTATTTAATAGTTCTAGAGATCGGATTTCACTCGAAACTAACCAAATGACTCCTCCCACCGTATTATGTTGTTGCCCAAGCTTTGGGCTCGATCCGAAATCAATAGGTGTAAGAAATTGGACAATTTATGTGCAAAGGGAGTTCGTTCCTAATCGGAGTGGTTCGTGTATTCTATAGTTCCAGGGATCGGATTTCACTGAAAACGAACCAAATGACTCCTCCCACCATATTATGATGTTGGCCAAGTTTTGGGCTCGATCCGAAATCAATAGGTGTAAGAAATTGGACAGTTCAAGTTCAAAGGCAGTTCGTTCCTAACTGGGGTGGTTGGTGTTTTGGGTAGTTCTAGAGATCGGATTTCACTCAAACTTAACCACACGACTCCTCCCAGTATATTATATTGTTGCCCAAGTTTTGGGCTCGATCTGAAATCAATAGGTGTAAGAAATTGGACAATTCAAGTTCAAAGGCAGTTCGTTCCTAATAGGAGTGGTTGGTGTATTCGATAGTTCTCTAGATCGGATTTCACACAAAACTAACAAAATGACTCCTCCCACCATATTATGATGTTGCCCAAGTTTTGGGCTCGATCCGAAATCGATTGGGGTAAGAAATGGGACAATTCAAGTTCTAAGGCAGTTCGTTCTTAATTGGAGTTGTTGGTGTTTTGGGTAGTTCTACCGATCGGATTTCACTCAAACTTAACCAAATGACTCCTCCCACCATATTATGATGTTGCCCAAGTTTTGGGGTCGATCTGAAATCAATCGGTGTAAGAAATTGGACAATTCAAGTTCAAAGGCAGTTCGTTCCAAATTGGAGTGGTTGGTGTTTTGGGTACCTCTAGAGATCGGATTTCACTCAAACTTTCCCAAATGGCTCCTCCCACCATATTATGACGTTGCCCCAGTTTTGGGCTTGATCCGAAATCAATAGGAGCAAGAAATTGGAGAATTCAAGTTCGAAGGCAGTTCGTTCCTAATTGGAGTGGTTGGTGTTTTGGGTAGTTCTAGAGATTGAATTTCACTCAAACTTAACCAAACGACTCCTCCCACCATATTATGATGTTGCCCAAGTTTTGGGCTCGATCCGAAATCAATAGGTGTAAGAAATTGGATAATTCAAGTTCAAAGGCAGTTCGTTCCTAATCGGAGTGGTTGGTGTATTCGATAGTTCTCTAGATCGGATTTCACACAAAACTAACAAAATGACTCCTCCCACCATATTATAATGTTGCCCAAGTTTTGGGCTCGATCCGAAATCGATAGGGGTAAGAAATGGGACAATTCAAGTTCTAAGGCAGTTCTTTCTTAATTGGAGTTGTTGATGTTTTGGGTAGTTCTACCGATCGGATTTCACTCAAACTTAACCAAATGACTCCTCTCACCATATTATGATGTCGCCCAAGTTTTGGGGTCGATCCGAAATCAATCGGTGTAAGAAATTGGACAATTCAAGTTCAAAGGCAGTTCTTTCCTAATTGGAGTGGTTGGTGTATTGGGTAGTTCTAGAGATCGGATTTCACTCAAACTTAACCAAATGACTCACCCCACCATATTATGATGTTGCCCAAGTTTTGGGGTCGATCCGAAATCAATAGGTGTAAGAAATTGAACAATTCAAGTTCAACGGCAATTCGTTCCTAATTGGAGTGGTTGGTGTTTTGGGTAGTTCTAGAGATCGGACTTCACACAAATCAAACAAAATGACTCCTCCCACTATATTATGATGTTGCCCAAGTTTTGGGCTTGATCCGAAATCAATAGGTGTAAGAAATTGGACAATTCAAGTTCAAAGGCAGTTCGTTCCTAATCGGAGTGGTTCGTGTATTCCATAGTTCTAGAGATCGGATTTCACTAAAAACAAACCAAATGACTCCTCCCACCATATTATGGTGTTGCCCACGTTTTGGGCTCGATCCGAAATCAATAGGTGTAAGAAATTGAACAATTCAAGTTCAAAGGCAGTTCGTTGCTAATCGGGGTGGTTGGTGTATTCCATAGTTCTAGAGATCGGATTTCACACAAAACTAACAAAATGACTCCTCCCACCATATTATGATGTTGCCCAAGTTTTGGGCTTGATCCGAAATCTATAGGTGTAAGAAATTGGACAATTCTAGTTCAAAGGCAGTTCGTTCCTAATTGGAGTGTTTGGTGTTTTGGGTAGTTCTCGAGATCGGATTTCACTCAAACTTTCCCAAATGACTCCTCCCACCATATTATGACGTTGCCCCAGTTTTGGGCTCGATCCGAAATCAATAGGTGCAAGAAAGTGGAGAATTCAAGTTTGAAGGCAGTTCGTTCCTAATTGGAGTGGTTGGTGTTTTCGGTAGTTCTATAGATCGGATTTCACTGAAACTTAACCAAATGACTCCTCCCACCATATGATGATGTTGCCCAAGTTTTGGGCTCGATCCGAAATGAAAAGGTGTAAGAAATTGGACAATTCAAGTTCAAAGGCAGTTCGTTCCTAATTGGAGTGGTTGGGGTTTTGGGTTGTTCTAGAGATCGGATTTCACTGAAACTTAACCAAATGACTCCTCCCACCATATTATGATGTTGCCTAAGTTTTGGGCTCGATCCGGAATCAATAGGTGTAAGAAATTGGACAATTTATGTTCAAAGGCAGTTCGTTCCTAATCGGAGTGGTTGGTGTATTCCATAGTTCTAGAGATCGGATTTCACTCAAAACTAACCAAATGACTCCTCCCACCATATTATGATGTTGCCCAAGTGTTGGGCTCGATCCGAAATCAATAGGTGTAAGAAATTGGACAATCCAAGTTTAAAGGCAGTTCATTCTTGATTGGAGTGGTTGGTGTTTTGGGTAGTGCTAGAGGTCGGATTTCACTCAAACTTAACCAAATGACTCCTCCCACCATATTATGATGTTGCCCAAGTTTTGGGCTCGATCCGAAATCAATAGGTGTAAGAAATTGGACAATTTATGTTCAAAGCCAGTTCATTCCTAATCGGAGTGGTTGGTGTATTCCATAGTTCTAGAGATCGGATTTCACTCAAAACTAACCAAATGACTCCTCCCGCCATATTATAATGTTGCCCAAGTTTTGGGCTCGATCCGAAATCAAAAGGTGTAAGAAATTGGACAATTCAAGTTCAAAGGCAGTTCGTTCCTAATTGGAGTGGTTGGGGTTTTGGGTAGTTCTAGAGATCGGATTTCACTGAAACTTAACCAAATGACTCCTCCCACCATATTATGATGTTGCCCCAGTTTTGGGCTCGATCCGAAATCAGTAGGTGTAAGAAATTGGACAATTCAAGTTCGAAGGCTGTTCGTTCCTAATTGGAGTGGTTGGTGTTTTGGGTAGTACTGGAGATCGGATTTCACTCAAACTTAAGCAAATGACTCCTCCCACCCTATTATGTTGTTGCCCAAGTTTTGGACTCGATCCGAAATCAATAGGTGTAAGAAATTGGACAATTCAGGTTCGAAGGCAGTTCGTTCCTAATTGGAGTGGTTGGTGTTTTGGGTAGTACAAGAGATCGGATTTCACTCAACTTAAGCAAATGACTCCTCCCACCCTATTATGTTGTTGCCCAAGTTTTGGACTCGATCCGAAATCAATAGGTGTAAGAAATTGGACAATTCAAGTTCAAAGGCAGTTCGTTCCAAATTGGAGTGGTTGGGGTTTTGGGTAGTTCTAGAGATGGGATTTAACTCAAACTTAACCAAATGACTCCTCCCACCATATTATGATGTTCAATGGCAGTTCGTTCCAAATCGGAGTGGTTGGTGTATGCCATAGTTCTAGAGATCGGATTTCACTCAAAACTAACCAAATGACTCCTCCCACCATATTGTGATGTTGCCCAAGTGTTGGGCTCGATCGGAAATCAGTAGGTGTAAGAAATTGGACAATTCAAGTTCAAAGGCAGTTCGTTCCTAGTTGGGGTGGTTGGTGTTTTGGGTAGTTCTAGAGATCGGATTTCACTCAAACTTAACCAAATGACTCCTCCCACCATATTATGTTGTTGCCCAAGTTTTGGGCTCGATCCAAAATCAATAGGTGTAAGAAATTGGACAATTCAGGTTCGAAGGCAGTTCGTTCCTAATTGGAGTGGTTGGTGTTTTGGGTGGAGATCGGATTTCACTCTAACTTAAGCAAATGACTCCTCCCACCCTATTATGTTGTTGCCCAAGTTTTGGACTCGATCCGAAATCAATAGGTGTAAGAAATTGGACAATTCAAGTTCGAAGGCTGTTCGTTCCTAATTGGAGTGGTTGGTGTTTTAGGTAGTACTGGAGATCGGATTTCACTCAAACTTAAGCAAACGACTCCTCCCACCCTATTATGTTGTTGCCCAAGTTTTGGGCTCGATCCGAAATCAATAGGTGTAAGAAATTGGACAATTCAAGTTCGAAGGCTGTTCGTTCCTAATTGGAGTGGTTGGTGTTTTGGGTAGTACTGGATATCGGATTTCACTCAAACTTAAGCAAATGACTCCTCCCACCCTATTATGTTGTTGCCCAAGTTTTGGACTCGATCCGAAATCAATAGGTGTAAGAAATTGGACAATTCAAGTTCAAAGGCAGTTCGTTCCTAGTTGGAGTGGTTGGTGTTTTGGGTAGTTCTAGAGATCGGATTTCACTCAAACTTAACCAAATGACTCCTCCCACCATATTTTGTTGTTGCCCAAGTTTTGGGCTCGATCCGAAATCAAGAGGTGTAAGAAATTGGACAATTCAAGTTCAAAGGCAGTTCGTTCCAAATTGGAGTGGTTGGGGTTTTGGGTAGTTCTAGAGATGGGATTTAACTCAAACTTAACCAAATGACTCCTCCCACCATATTATGATGTTCAATGGCAGTTCGTTCCAAATCGGAGTGGTTGGTGTATGCCATAGTTCTAGAGATCGGATTTCACTCAAACTTAACCAAACAACTCCTCCGACCATATTATGATGTTGCCCAAGTTTTGGGCTCGATCTGAAATCAATAGGTGTAAGAAATGGGACAATTCAAGTTCAGAGGCAGTTCATTCCTAATTGGAGTGGTTGGTGTTTTGGGTAGTTCTAGAGATCGGATTTCACTCAATCTTAACCAAATGACTCCTCCCACCATATTGTGATGTTGCCCAAGTTTTGGGCTCTATCCGAAATCAATAGGTGTAAAAAATTGGACAATTTATTTTCGAAGGCAGTTCGTTCCTAATCGAAATGGTTGGTGTATTCCATAGTTCTAGAGATCGGATTTCACACAAAACTAACCAAATGACTCCTCCCACCATATTATGATGTTGGCCAAGTTTTGGGTTCGATACGAAATCAATAGGTGTAAGAAATTGGACAATTAAAGTTCAAAGGCAGTTCGTTCCTAATTGGAGTGGTTGGTGTTTTGGGTAGTTCTAGAGATCTAATTTCACTCAAACTTAACCAAATGACTCCTCCTAGCATATTATAATGTTGCCCAAGTTTTGGGCTCGATCCGAAATCAATAGGTGTAAGAAATTGGACAATTCAGCTTCAAAGGCAGTTCGTTCCTAATTGGAGTGGTTGGTGTTTTGGGTAGTTCTAGAGATCGGATTTCACTCAAACTTAACCAAATGACTCCTCTCACCATATTATGATGTTGCCCAAGTTTTGGGCTCGATCTGGAATCAATAGGTGTAAGAAATTGGACAATTTATGTTCAAAGGCAGTTCGTTCCTAATCGGAGTGGTTGGTGTATTCCATAGTTCTAGAGATCGGATTTCACTCAAAACTAACCAAATGACTCCTCCCACCATATTGTGATGTTGCCCAAGTGTTGGGCTCGATTGGAAATCAATAGGTGTAAGAAATTGGACAATTCAAGTTCAAAGGCAGTTCGTTCCTAGTTGGAGTGGTTGGTGTTTTGGGTAGTTCTAGAGATCGGATTTCACTCAAACTTAACCAAATGACTCCTCTCACCATATTATGATGTTGCCCAAGTTTTGGGCTCGATCTGGAATCAATAGGTGTAAGAAATTGGACAATTTATGTTCAAAGGCAGTTCGTTCCTAATCGGAGTGGTTGGTGTATTCCATAGTTCTAGAGATCGGATTTCACTCAAAACTAACCAAATGACTCCTCCCACCATATTGTGATGTTGCCCAAGTGTTGGGCTCGATCGGAAATCAATAGGTGTAAGAAATTGGACAATTCAAGTTCAAAGGCAGTTCGTTCCTAGTTGGAGTGGTTGGTGTTTTGGGTAGTTCTAGAGATCGGATTTCACTCAAACTTAACCAAATGACTCCTCCCACCATATTATGTTGTTGCCCAAGTTTTGGGCTCGATCCGAAATCAATAGGTGTAAGAAATTGGACAATTCAGGTTCGAAGGCAGTTCGTTCCTAATTGGAGTGGTTGGTGTTTTGGGTGGAGATCGGATTTCACTCAAACTTAAGCAAATGACTCCTCCCACCCTATTATGTTGTTGCCCAAGTTTTGGACTCGATCCGAAATCAATCGGTGTAAGAAATTGGACAATTCAAGTTCAAAGGCAATTCGTTCCTAGTTGGAGTGGTTGGTGTTTTGGGTAGTTCTAGAGATCGGATTTCACTCAAACTTAACCAAATGACTCCTCCCACCATATTATGTTGTTGCCCAAGTTTTGGGCTCGATCCGAAATCAATAGGTGTAAGAAATTGGACAATTCAGGTTCGAAGGCAGTTCGTTCCTAATTGGAGTGGTTGGTGTTTTGGGTAGTTCTAGAGATCGGATTTCACTCAAACTTAACCAAATGACTCCTCCCACCATAGTATGATGTTGCCCAAGTTTTGGGCTCGATCCGAAATCAATAGGTGTAAGAAATTGGACAATTCAAGTTCAAAGGCAGTTCGTTCCTAATTGGAGTGGTTGGGGTTTTGGGTAGTTCTAGAGATCGGATTTCACTCAAACTTAACCAAATGACTCCTCCCACCATATTATGATGTTGCCCAAGTTTTGGGCTCAATCCGGAATCAATAGGTGTAAGAAATTGGACAATTTATGTTCAAAGGCAATTCGTTCCTAATCGGAGTGGTTGGTGTATTCCATAGTTCTAAAGATCGGATTTCACTCAAACTTAACCACAGGACTGATCAGTTCATAATTGTATATCATTTTGTACCCATCTAGCTTATGATTTGGTTATGTTATTGAGTTAAACTTGTGCTTTTAATCCCTTTTCTGTTTATCATTCAGTTC
The DNA here is from genome assembly GCF_965620075.1 of Prunus avium. Taxonomy (NCBI): domain Eukaryota; kingdom Viridiplantae; phylum Streptophyta; class Magnoliopsida; order Rosales; family Rosaceae; genus Prunus; species Prunus avium. The sequence continues at coordinate 3,736,708 of NC_142287.1, forward strand.
ATTGGGCCTTAGATAGCAATGGTGGCTTTGGATAGGAAAAGATGGAAAATTGTGCAAAAACGAGCAGACTGAGTTAGCAATTTGTTTCGGCCTTAACTTCCTCCTCCTAACTTGTGTTGGCCCAACTAATATGTGGTTGGAAAGAAGAGATTGTTAATTGCAAGATGGATTGCTAAAACGTATCAATTGATGAAGCCAAGCCCAATCCATGGGCCCATCAAAATGCACACCATACATTCCAGTCTATTTTCGACAGTCAACTTGCAAGGCCCAAAACATACACTTATACTGCTCAGATGGGAATGCATTCTTCATCCAAGTTGTTCCAATGGGTGTCTATTATGACATATCCAAATTTGAGCCCCATTGGATACATATTGAAATCTCAGGCCTTCATACACCAAGCCTGGTTCTGCAGCATCTTTTATTTCCAGCAACCAAAAGAAAACCCACATGGGTTGGCAGCAAAAGGCAGCCACAATTGAACACCTTTGAACACCCATGTGAAGAAAGCTTGAGGTGCAGCAAAAGAAGTATGGGATGAGATTGATTCTAACCACACTAACATAGACAAGATGAAGTGGAAGTTATGGGTTGTATTAAATGAGGAATGGTGGTGTTGGATTTCATCATGATGTTCCTCCCTCTTAGCCCTATAAATAGAGGAGTCTTCAAGCTACAAAATTCACTTCAGCCATCCTCCACACTTCCATCATTCCATCAACACATCCAGAAATCATCCTCATACATTCCCACAACCCCAAACACTCAAGCAATCAACCCAACACTCTAAACTGCCCCAAAATCACCAAAACAGCTCCAAAAAACCTCCCTTCCATTTCCCTACGAATTTCCTCTTTCTCAGCCATCACCACTCACTCAAACTCATCCCAAATCACCTCCATATCCTTCATACATCCTTCTAGACGTGAGAAGCTCTTGGAGAAGCATTGGACACCACAAGAACTTCAGAAAAGGGTTTTTCTACTCTTATGGCATTCATTATGTTTTCCCATTTCTGTTTTAGTTTCTTTTCCATTATGAGTAGCTAAATCCATAACTAGGGCTTCGATGTAACCTAACATGAATATTCTGGGTTTATAAGTTTGAAGTTTGGAGTTTCAAGTTTGATTCATGATTCATGTTCTTACTCATTATGCTTATAAGTTAACATGCTTGTTTGAATGATTGATCACCATTAGAACTTGTTTGTTAACTATCTTGGTTTGAATTAAGAGTAGACACCATGCTTTAATTCGAATTGAACTATGAATAGGAAGAGTATGTATGGACATTCGACAACAGGGATTAGATACATGCTTGGTTGTTTAAATTGTTCTTCTATGCTTAATGGGTTCCTAATGCCTAATTTAGGTTAGACAACAAATGATCAAATTAGGGAATTAGGAACACAAGGTTAGAACCAAACACCATGGCCTAATCATACTTTAGCTAGAATCAATCTTTGAATATGAATTAGACTTGTTACTTGACTCCTTATAACCCAGAATTGAATTGTTATGGTGATTCGAATGCCCCAGTCTCCAAATCTATTTTCCAACTCCTAAAACCACTCTTTGTTACATTTGTTTACTTGTTTTTGTTTGCAATTTCATTTTGCTTCTTTTGTTCAACAATCACAACCACTCTTGTTTTAAATTCTGTTTTAGACATAACCTCCTACTTTCTTAAATTTGGTAATCTAAGTGCATAACTAGTTTTAACTTCTCAGTCTTCGTGGGTACGACCTCGCACTTGTCTTACTATACAACTAATTGCCCCCTACAATTGCGAGCTAACATAATAATTAACAACAAAGACTCGTCCCACCATATTATGGTGTTGCCCAAGTTTTGGGCTCGATCTGAAATCAATAGGTGTAAGAAATTCGACAATTCAAGTTCAAAGGCAGTTCGTTTCTAATTGGAGTGGTTGGTGTTTTGGGCAGTTCTAGAGATCGGATTTCACTCAAACTTAACCAAATGACTCCTCCCACTATATTATTATGTTGCCCAAGTTTGGGGCTCGATCCGAAATCAATAGGTGTAAGAAATTGGACAATTCAAGTTCTAAGGCAGTACGTTCTTAATTGGAGTGGTTGGTGTTTTGGGTAGTTCTAGAGATCGGATTTCACTCAAACATAACCAAATGACTCCTCCCACCATATTATGTTGTTGCCCAAGTTTTGGGCTCGATCCGAAATCAAAAGGTGTAAGAAATTGGACAATTCAGGTTCAAAGGCAGTTCGTTCCTAATTGGAGTGGTTGGTGTTTTGGGTAGTTCTAGAGATCGGATTTCACTCAAACTTAACCAAATGACTCCTCCCACCATATGATGATGTTGCCCAAGTTTTGGGCTCGATCCGAAATCAAAAGGTGAAAGAAATTGGACAATTCAATTTCGAAGGCAGTTCGTTCCTAATTGGAGTGGTTGGGGTTTTGGGTAGTTCTAGAGATCGGATTTCACTGAAACTTAACCAAATGACTCCTCCCACCATATTATGATGTTGCCCAAGTTTTGGGCCCGATCCGGAATCAATAGGTGTAAGAAATTGGACAATTTATGTTCAAAGGCAGTTCGTTCCTAATCGGAGTGGTTGGTGTATTCCATAGTTCTAGAGATCGGATTTCACTTAAAACTAACCAATTGACTCCTCCCACCCTATTATGATGTTGCCCAAGTGTTGGGCTCGATCCGAAATCAATAGGTGTAAGAAATTGGACAATTTATGTGCAAAGGCAAGTCGTTCCTAATCGGAGTGGTTGGCATATTCCATAGTTCTAAAGATCGGATATCACTCAAACTTAACCACAAGACTCGTCCCACCATATTATGGTGTTGCCCAAGTTTTGGGCTCGATCCGAAATCAATAGGTGTAAGAAATTGGACAATTTATGTTCAAAGCCAGTTCATTCTTAATCGGAGTGGTCGGTGTATTCGATAGATCTAGACATCCGATTTCACTCAAACTTAACCAAATGACTCCTCCCACCATATTATGGTGTTGCCCAGGTTTTGGGCTCGATCCGAAATCAATAGGTGTAAGAAATTAGACAATTCATGTTCAAAGGCAGTTCGTTCCTAATTGGAGTGGTTGGTGTTTTGGGTAGTTCTAGAGATCGGATTTCACTCAAACTCAACCAAATGACTCCTCCCACCATCTTATGATGTTGCCCAAGTTTTGGGCTCGTTCCGAAATCAATAGGTGTAAGAAATTTGAAAATTCAAGTTCAAAGGCAGTTCGTTCCTAATTGGAGTGGTTGGTGTTTTGGGTAGTTCAAGATATCGGATTTCACTCAATTTAACCAAATGACTCCTCCCACTGTATTATGATGATGCCCCAGTTTTGGGCTCGATCCGAAATCAATAGGTGTAAGAAATTGGACAATTTATGTGCAAAGGCAAGTCGTTCCTAACCGGAGTGGTTGGTATATTCCATAGTTCTAAAGATCGGTTATCACTCAAACTTAACCACAAGACTCGTCCCACCATATTATGGTGTTGCCCAAGTTTTGGGCTCGATCTGAAATCAATAGGTGTAAGAAATTGGACAATTCAATTTCAAAGGCAGTTCGTTCCTAATTCGAGTGGTTGGTGTTTTGGGTAGTTCTAGAGATCGGATTTCACAAAAACTTAACCAAATAACTCCTCCCACCATATTATGATGTTGCCCAAGTTTTGGGCTCGATCCGAAATCAATAGGTGTAAGAAATTGGACAATTTATGTTCTAAGGCAGTTCGTTCCTAATCGGAGTGGTTGGTGTATTCCATAGTTCTAGGGATCGGATTTCACTCAAAACTAACCAAATGACGACTCCGACCATATTATGATGTTGCACAGGTTTTGGGCTCGATCCGAAATTAATAGGTGTAAGAAATTGGACAATTCAAGTTCAAAGGCAGTTCGTTCCTAATTGGAGTGGTTGGTGCTTTGGTTAGTTCTGGAGATCGGATTTCACTTAAACTTAACCAAATGACTCCTCCCACCATATTATGATGTTGCCCAAGTTTTGGACTCAATCCGAAATCACTAGGTGTAAGAAATTGGACAATTTATGTTCAAAGGCAGTTCGTTCCTAATCAGAGTGGTTGGTGTATTGGGTAGTTCTAGAGGTCGGATTTCGTTCAAACTTAACCAACTGACTCCTCCCACTATACTATGATGTTGCCCCAGTTTTGGGATCGATCCGAAATCAATAGGTGTAACTAATTGGACAATTCAAGTTCAAAGGCAGATCGTTCCTAATTGGAGTGGTTGGTGTTTTGGGTAGTTCTAGAGATCGGATTTCACTCAAAGTTAACCAAATGACTCCTCCCACCATATTATGACGTTGCCCAAGTTTTGCGCTCGATCCGAAATCAATAGGTGTAAGAAATTGGACAATTCAAGTTCAAAGGCAGTTCGTTCCTAATTGGAGTGGTTGGTGTTTTGGGTAGTTCAAGAGAACTTGATTACACTCAAACTTAACCAAATGACTCCTCCCACCCTATTATGATGTTGCCCAAGTTTTGGGCTCGATCCAAAATTAATGGGTGTAAGAAATTGGACAATTCAAGTTCAAAGGCAGTTCGTTCCTGATTGGAGTGGTTGGTGTTTTGGGTAGTTCTAGAGGTCGGATTTCACTCAAACTTAACCAAATGACTCCTCCCACCATATCATGATGTTGCCCAAGTTTTGGGCTCGATCCGAAATCAATAGGTATAAGAAATTGGACAATTTATGTGCAAAGGCAGTTCGTTCCTAATCTTAGTGGTTGGTGTATTCCATAGTTCTAAAGATCGGATTTCACTCAAAACTAACCAAATGACTCCTCCCACCATATTATGGTGTTGCCCAAGTTTTGGGCTCGATCGGAAATCAATAGGTGTAAGAAATTGGACAATTCAAGTTCAAAGGCAGTTCGTTCCTAATTGGAGTGGTTGGTGTTTTGGGTAGTTCTAGAGATCGGATTTCACTCAAACTTAACCAAATGACTCCTCCCACCATATTATAACGTTGCCCAAGTTTTGCGCTCGATCCGAAATCAATAGGTGTAAGAAATTGGACAATTCAAGTTCAAAGGCAGTTCGTTCCTAATTGGAGTGGTTGGTGTTTTGGGTAGTTCAAGAGAACTTGATTACACTCAAACTTAACCAAATGACTCCTCCCACCCTATTATGATGTTGCCCAAGTTTTGGGCTCGATCCAAAATTAATGGGTGTAAGAAATTGGACAATTCAAGTTCAAAGGCAGTTCGTTCCTGATTGGAGTGGTTGGTGTTTTGGGTAGTTCTAGAGGTCGGATTTCACTCAAACTTAACCAAATGACTCCTCCCACCATATCATGATGTTGCCCAAGTTTTGGGCTCGATCCGAAATCAATAGGTATAAGAAATTGGACAATTTATGTGCAAAGGCAGTTCGTTCCTAATCTTAGTGGTTGGTGTATTCCATAGTTCTAAAGATCGGATTTCACTCAAAACTAACCAAATGACTCCTCCCACCATATTATGGTGTTGCCCAAGTTTTGGGCTCGATCGGAAATCAATAGGTGTAAGAAATTGGACAATTCAAGTTCAAAGGCAGTTCGTTCCTAATTGGAGTGGTTGGTGTTTTGGGTAGTTCTAGAGATCGGATTTCACTCAAACTTTACCATATGACTCCACCCAGCATATTATAATGTTGCCCAAGTTTTGGGCTCGATCCGAAATCAATAGGTGTAAGAAATTGGACAATTCAGGTTCAAAGGCAGTTCGTTCCTAATTGGAGTGGTTGGTGTTTTGGGTAGTTCTAGAGTTCGGATTTCACTCAGACTTTCCCAAATGACTCCTCCCAGCATATTATGACGTTGCCCCAGTTTTGGGCTCGATCCGAAATCAATAGGTGTAAGAAATTGGACAATTCATGTTCAAAGGCAATTCGTTCCTAATTGGAGTGGTTGGTGTTTTGGGTAGTTCTAGAGATCGGATTTCACTCAAACTTTACCAAATGACTCCTCCGACCATATTATGATGTTGCACAAGTTTTGCGCTAGATCCGAAAACAATAGGTGTAAGAAATTGGACAATTCAAGTTCAGAGGCAGTTCGTTCCTTATTGGAGTGGTTGGTGTTTTGGGTAGTTCTAGAGATCGGATTTCACTCAAACTTGACCAAATGACTCCTCCCACCCGAGTATGATGTTGCCCAAGTTTTGGGCTCGATCCGAAATCAATACGTGTAAGAAATTGGACAATTCAAGTTCAAAGGCAGTTCGTTCGTAATTGGAGTGTTTTGGGTTGTTCTAGAGATCGGATTTCACTCGAACTTAACCAAATGACTCCTCCCACCATATTATGGTGTTGCCCAGGTCTTGGGCTCGTTCCGAAATCAATAGGTGAAAGAACTTGGACAATTTATGTTCAAAGGCAGTTCGTTCCTAATCGGAGTAGTTGGTGTATTCCATAGTTCTACATATCGGATTTCGCTCAAAACAAACCAAATGACTCCTCCCACCATATTACGATGTTGCCCAAGTTTTGGGCTCGATCTGAAATCAATAGGTGTAAGAAATTGGACAATTTATGTTCAAAGGCAGTTCGTTCCTAATCGGAACGGTTGGTGTATTCCATAGTTCTAGCGATCGAATTTCACTCAAAACTATCCAAATGACTCCTCCCACCATATTATGAGGTTGCCGAAGTTTTGGGCTCGATCCGAAATCAATAGGTGTAAGAAATTGGACAATTCAAGTTCAAAGGCAGTTCGTTCCGAATTGGAGTGGTTGGTGTTTTGGGTAGTTGTAGAGATCGGATTTCACTCAAACTTAACCAAATCACTCCTCCCACCATATAATGATGTTGCCCAAGTTTTGGGCTCGATCCGAAATCAATAGGTGTAAGAAATTTGACAATTTATGTTCAAAGGCAGTTCGTTCCTAATTGGAGTGGTTGGTGTTTTGGGTAGTTCTAGAGATTGGATTGAAACTTAAGCAAATGACTCCTCCCGCCATATAATGATGTTGCCCAAGTTTTGGGTTTGATCCGAAATCAATAGGTGTAAGAAATTGGACAATTCAAGTTCAAAGGCAGTTCGTTCCTAATTGGAGTGGTTGGTGTTTTGGGTAGTTCTAGAGATCGGATTTCACTCAAGCTTAACCAAATGACTCCTCCCACCATATTATGATGTTGCCCCAGTTTTGGGCTCGATCCAAAATCAATAGGTGTAAGAAATCGGACAATTCAGGTTCAAAGGCAGTTCGTTCCTAATTGGAGTGGTTGGTGTTTTGGGTAGTTCTATAGATCTGATTTCACTCAAACTTTACCAAACGATTCCTCCCACCATAATATTACGTTTCCCAAGTTTTGGGCTCGATCCGATATCAATAGGTGTAAGAAATTGGACAATTTATGTTCAAAGGCAGTTCGTTCCTAATCGGAGTGGTTGGTGTATTCCATACTTCTAAAGATCGGATTTCCCTCAAAACTATCCAAATGACTCCTCCCACCATATTATGAGGTTGCCGAATTTTTCGGCTCGATCCGAAATTAATAGGTGTAAGAAATTGGACAATTCAAGTCCAAAGGCAGTTCGTTCCTAATTGGAGTGGTTGGTGTTTTGGGTAGTTCTAGAGATCGGAGTTCACTCAAACTTAACCAAATGACTCCTCCCACCATATTATGATGTTGCCCAAGTTTTGGGCTCGATATGAAATCAATAGGTGTAAGAAATTGGACAATTTATGTTCAGAGGCAGTTCGTTCCTAATTGGAGTGGTTGCTGTTTTGGGTAGTTCTAGAGATTGGATTTCGCTCAAACTTAAGCAAATGACTCCTCCCACCATATTATGATGTTGCCCCGGTTTTGGGCTCGATCCGAAATCAATAGGTGTAAGAAATTGGACAATTCAAGTTCAAAGGCAGTTCGTTCCTAATTGGAGTGGTTGGTGTTTTGGATAGTTCTAGAGATCGGATTTCACTCACAACTAACCAAATGACTCCTCCCACCATATTATGATGTTGCCCAAGTTTTGGGCACAATCTGAAATCAATAGTTGTAAGAAATTGGACAATTTATGTTCAAAGGCAGTTTGTTCCGAATCGGAGTGGTTGGTGTATTCCAAAGTTCTAAAGATCGGATTTCACTCAAACTTAACCAAATGACTCATCCCACCATATTATGAGGTTGCCCAAGTTTTGGGCTCGATCCGAAATTAATAGGTGTAAGAAATTGGACAATTTATGTTCAAAGGCAGTTCGTTCCTAATTGGAGTGGTTGGTGTTTTGGGTAGTTCTAAAGATCGGATTTCACTCAAACTTAACCAAATGACTTCTCCCACCATATTATGGTGTTGCCCAGGTTTTGGGCTCGATCCGAAATCAATAGGTGTAAGAAATTGGACAATTTATTTGCAAAGGCAGTTCGTTCCTAATCTTAGTGGTTGGTGTATTCCATAGTTCTAGAGATCGTATTTCACTCAAAACTAACCAAATGACTCCTCCCACCATATTATGATGTGGCCCAAGTTTTGGGCTCGAACCGAAATCAATAGGTGTAAGAAATTGTACAATTCAAGTTCAAAGGCAGTTCGTTCCTAATTGGAGTGGTTGGTGTTTTGGGTTGTTCTAGAGATCGGATTTCACTCGAACTTAACCAAATGACTCCTCCCACCATATTATTATGTTGCCCAAGTTTTGCGCTAGATCCGAAATCGATAAATGTAAGAAATTGGACAATTCAAGTTCAAAGGCAGTTCGTTCCTAATCGGAGTGGTTGGTCTATTCCATAGTTCTAGAGATCGGATTTCACTCAAAACTAACCAAATGACTCCGCCCACCATATGATGATGTTGCCCAAGTTTTGGGCTCCATCCGAAATCAATAGGTGTAAGAAATTGGACAATTCAAGTTCAAAGGCAGTTCGTTCCTAATCAGAGTGGTTGGTGTATTCCATAGTTCTAGAGATTGGATTTCACTCAAACTTAACCAAATTACTCCTCCCACCATATTATGATGTTGCCCAAGTTTATGGCTCGATCCGAAATCAATAGCTGTAAGAAATTGGTCAATTCATGTTCAAAGGCAATTCGTTCCTAATTGAAGTGGTTTGTGTTTTGGGTAGTTCTAGAGATCGGATTTCACTCAAACTTAACCAAATGACTCCTCCCACCACATTATAATGTTGACCAAGTTTTGGTCTCGATCCGAAATCAATAGGTGTAAGAAATTGGACAATTTATGTTCAAAGGCAGTTCGTTCCTAATCGGAGTGGTCGGTGTATTCCACAATTCTAGAGATCGGATTTCCCACAAAACTAACCAAATGACTCTTCCCACCACATTATGATGTTGCCCAAGTTTTGGGCTCGATCCGGAATCAATAGGTGTAAGAAATTGGACAATTTATATTCAAAGGTAGTTCGTTCCTAATCGGAGTGGTTGGTGTTTTCCATTGTTCCAGAGATCGGATTTCACTCAAAACTAAACAAATGACTCCTCCCACCATATTATGATGTTGCCCAAGTTTTGGGCTCGATCCGAAATCGATAGGTGTAAGAAATTGGACTATTCAGGTTCAAAGGCAGTTCGTTCCTAATTGGGGTGGTTGGTGTTTTGGGTAGTTCTAGAGATCGAATTTCACTCAAACTTAACCAAATGACTCCTCCCACCACATTATGATGTCGCCCAAGTTTTGGGCTCGATCCGAAATCAATAGGTGTAAAAAATTGGACAATTCAGGTTCAGTGGCAGTTCGTTCCTAATTGGAGTGGTTGGTGTTTTGGTTAGTTCTAAAGATCGAATTTCACTCAAACTTAACCCAATCACTCCTCCCACCATATTATGATGTTGCCCAAGTTTTGGGCTCGATCTGAAATTGATAGGTGTAAGAAATTGGACAATTCAAGTTCACAGGCAGTTCGTTCCTAATTGGAGTGGTTGGTGTTTTGTGTAGTTCTAGAGATCAGATTTCACTCAAGCTGAACCAAATGACTCCTCCCACCATATTATGTTGTTGTCCAAGTTTGGGGCTCGATCCGAAATCAATAGGTGTAAGAAATTGGACAATTTATGTTCAAAGGCAGTTCGTTCCTAATCGGAGTGGTTGGTGTATTCCATAGTTCTTGAGATAGGATTTCACTCAAAACTATCCAAATGACTCCTCCCACCATATTATGATGTTGCCCAAGTTTTGGGCTCCATCCGAAATCAATAGGTGTAAGAAATTGGACAATCCAAGTTCAAAGGCAGTTCGTTCCTGATTTGAGTGGTTGGTGTTTTGGGTACTTCTAGTGGTCGGATTTCACTCAAACTTAACCCAATGACTACTCCCACCATATTATGATGTTGTCCAAGTTTTGGGATCGATCCAAAATCAACAGGTGTAAGAAATTGGACAATTCAAGTTCAAAGGCAGTTCGTTCCTAATTGGAGTGGTTGGTGTTCTGGGTAGTTCCAGAGATCGGATTTCACTCAAACTTAACCAAATGACTACTCCCACCATATTATGAGGTTGCCCAAGTTCTGGGCTCGATCCGAAATCAATAGGTGTAAGAGATTGGACAATTTATGTTCGAAGGCAGTTCGTAATTAATCGTAGTGGTTCGTGTATTCCATAGTTCTAGAGATCGGATTTCACTCAAAAGTAACGAAATCACTCCTCCCACCATATTATGATGTTGCCCAAGTTTTGGGGTTGATCCGAAATCAATAGGTGTAAGAAATTGGACAATTCAAGTTCAATGGCTGTTCGTTCCTAATTGGGGTGGTTGGTGTATGGGGTAGTTCTAGAGATCCGATTGCACTCAAAATTGACCAAATGGCTACTCCCACCATATTATGATGTTGCCCAAGTTTTGGATTCGATCCCAAATCAATAGGTGTAAGAAATTGGACAAATCAAGTTCAAAGGCAGTTCATTCCTAATTGTAATGGTTGGTGTTTTGGGTAGTTCTAGAGATCGGATTTCACTCAAGCTTAACCAAATGACTCCTCCCACCATATTATGATGTTGCCCCGGTTTTGGCCTCGATCCGAAATCAATAGGTGTAAGAAATCGGACAATTCAGGTTCAAAGGCAATTCGTTCCTAATTGGAGTGGGTGGTGTTTTGGGTAGTTCTAGGGATCAGATTTCAGTCAAACTTAAGCAAATAACCAAATGACTTCTCCCACCATATTATGTTGTTGCCCAAGTTTTGGGCTCCATCCGAAATCAATAGGTGTAAGAACTTGGACAATTTAAGTTCAAAGGCAGTTTGTTCCTAATCGGAGTGGTTGGTGTATTCCGTAGTTCTAGAGATCGGATTTCACTCAAAACTAACCAAATGACTCCTCCCACTGTATTATGATGTTGCCCCAGTTTTGGGCTCGTTCCGAAATCAATAGGTGTAAGAAATTGGACAATTCAAGTTCAAAGGCAGTTTGTTCCTTGTTGGAGTACTTGGTGTTTTGGGTAGTTCTAGAGATCGGATTTCACTCAAACTTAACCAAATGACTTCTCCCACCATAATATGTGGTTGCCCAAGTTTTGGGCTCGATCCGAAATCAATAGGTGTAAGAAATTGGACAATTTAAGTTCAGAGGCAGTTCGTTCCTAATTGGAGTGGTTGGTGTATTCCGTAGTTCTAGAGATCGGATTTCACTCAAAACTAACCAAATGACTCCTCCCACCATATTATGATGTTGCCAAAGTTTTGGGATCGATCCGAAATCAATAGGTGTAAGAAATTGGACAATTCAAGTTCAATGGAAGTTCGTTCCCAATTGCAGTGGCAGGTGTTTTGGGTAGTTCTAGAGATCGGATTTCACTCAAGCTTAACCAAATGACTCCTCCCACCATATTATGATGTTGCCCAAGTTTTGGGCTCGATCCGAAATCAATAGGTGTAAGAAATCGGACAATTCAGGTTCAAAGGCAGTTCGTTCTTAATTGGAGTGGTCGGGGTTTTGGGTAGTTCTAGAGATTGGATTTCACTCAAACTTAAGCGAATGACTCCTCCCACCATATTATGAAGTTGCCCCAGTTTTGGGCTCTATCCGAAATCAATAGGTGTAAGAAATTGGACAATTCAAGTTCAAAGGCAGTTCGTTTCTAATTGGAGTGGTTGGTGTTTTGGGTAGTTCTAGAGATCGGATTTCACTCAAACTTAACCAAATGACTTCTCCCCCCATATTATGTTGTTGCCCAAGTGCTGGGCTCAATCCGAAATCAATAGGTATCAGAAATTGTACAATTTAAGTTCAAGGGCAGTTCGTTCCTAATAGGAGTGGTTGGTGTATTCCGTAGTTCTACAGATCGGATTTCACTCAAAACTTACCAAATGAATCCTCCCACTGTATTATGATGTTGCCCCAGTTTTGGGCTCGATCCGAAATCAATAGGTGTACGAAATTGGACAATTCAAGTTCAAAGGAAGTTCGTTCCGAATTGGAGTGGTTGGTGTTTTGGGTAGTTCTAGAGATCAAATTTCACTCAAACTTAACAAAATGACTTCTCCCACCATATTATGATGTTGCCCAAGTTTTGGGCTCGATACGGAATCAATAGGTGTAAGAAATTGGACAATTTATATTCAAAGGCAGTTCGTTCCTAACCAGAGTGGTTGGTGTTTTCCATAGTTCCAGAGGTCGGATTTCCCTCAAAACTAAACAAATGACTCCTCCCACCATATTATGATGTTGCCCAAGTTTTGGACTCGATCCGAAATCAATAGGTGTAAGAAATTGGACAATTCAGGTTCAAAGGCAGTTCGTTCCTAATTGGAGTGGTTGGTGTTTTGGGTAGTTCTAGAGATCGGATTTCACTCAAACTTAACCAAATGACTCCTCCCACCATATTATGATGTCGGCCAAGTTTTGGGCTCGATCCAAAATCAATAGGTGTAAAAAATTTGACAATTCAGGTTCAAAGGCAGTTCGTTCCTAATTAGAGTGGTTGGAGTTTTGGGTAGTTCTAGAGATTGGATTTTACTCAAACTTAACCAAATGACTCCTCCCACCATATTATGATGTCGGCCAAGTTTTGGGCAATTCAGGTTTAAAGGAAGTTCGTTCCTAATTGGAGTGGTTGGTGTTTTGGTTAGTTCTAAAGCTCGAATTTCAGTTAAACTTAACCCAATCACTCCTCCCACGATATTATGATGTTGCCCAAGTTTTGGGCTCGATCCGGAATCGATAGGTGTAAGAAATTGGACAATTCAAGTTCACAGGCAGTTCGTTCCTAATTGGAGTGGTTGGTGTTTTGTGTAGTTCAAGAGATCGGATTTCACTCAAGCTTAACCAAATGACTCCTCCCACCATATTATGATGTTGTCCAAGTTTTGGGCTCGATCAGAAATCAATACTTTAAAGAAATTGGACAATTTATGTTCAAAGGCTGTTCGTTCCTAATCGGAGTGGTGGGTGTATTCCATGGTTCTTGAGATAGGATTTCACTCAAAACTAACCAAATGACTCCTCCCACCATATTATGATGTTGCCCAAGTTTTGGGCTCGGTCCGAAATCAATAGGTGTAAGAAAGTGGACAATTCAAGTTCGGAGGCAGTTTCTTCCTAATTGAAGTGGTTGGTGTTTTGGTAGTTCTAGAGATCGGATTTCACTCAAACTTAACCAAATCACTCCTCCCACCATACTATGATGTTGCCCAAGTTTTGGGCTCGATCCGAAATCAATAGGTGTAAGAAATTGGACAATTCAAGTTCATAGGCAGTTCGTTCCCAATTGGAGTGGTTGGTGTTTTGGTTAGTTCTAGAGATCAGATTTCACTCAAACTTAAGCAAATGACTCCTCCCACCCTATTATGATGTTGCCCAAGTTTTGGGCTCCATCCGAAATCAATTGGTGTAAGAAATTGGACAATTCAAGTTGAAAGGCAGTTCGTTCCTAATTGGAGTGGTTGGTGTTTTGGGTAGTTCTAGAGATCGGAGTTCACTCAAACTTAACAAAATGACTCCTCCCACCATATTATGACGTTGCCCAAGTTTTGGGCTCGATATGAAATCAACAGGTGTAAGAAATTGGACAATTCAAGTTCAAAGGCAGTTCGTTCCTAATTGGAGTGGTTGGTGTTCTGGGTAGTACTAGCGATCGGATTTCACTAAAACGTAACCAAATGACTCCTCCCACGATATTATGATGTTGCCCAAGTTTTGGGCTCGATCCGGAATCGATAGGTGTAAGAAATTGGACAATCCAAGTTCAAAGGCAGTTCGTTCCTGATTTGAGTGGTTGGTGTTTTGGGTAGTTCTAGTGGTCGGATATCACTCAAACTTAACCAAATGACTACTCCCACCATATTATGATGTTGCCCAAGTTTTGGGCTCGATCCGAAATCAACAGGTGTAAGAAATTGGACAATTCAAGTTCAAAGGCAGTTCGTTCCTAATTGGAGTGGTTGGTGTTCTGGGTAGTTCTAGCGATCGGATTTCACTAAAACGTAACCAAATGACTCCTTCCACCATATTATGATGTTACCCAAGTTTTGGGCTCCATCCGAAATCAATAGGTGTAAGAAATTGGAGAATTTATATTCAAAGGCAGTTCGTTCCTAATCGGAGTGGTTGGTGATTTCCGTAGTTCTAGAGATCGGATTTCACTCAAAACTAACCAAATGACTACTCCCACCATATTATGATGTTGCCCAAGTTTTGGGCTCCATCCGAAATCAATTGGTGTAAGAAATTGGACAATCCAAGTTCAAAGGCAGTTCGTTCCTGATTTGAGTGGTTGGTGTTTTGGGTAGTTCTAGTGGTCGGATATCACTCAAACTTAACCAAATGACTACTCCCACCATATTATGAGGTTGCCCAAGTTCTGGGCTCGAGCCGAAATCAATAGGTGTAAGAGATTGGACAATTTATGTTCAAAGGCAGTTCGTTCCTAATCGTAGTGGTTCGTGTATTCCATAGTTCTAGAGATCGGATTTCACTCAAAACTAACGAAATCACTCCTCCCAGCATATTATGATGTTGCCCAAGTTTTGGGGTTGATCCGAAATCAATAGGTGTAAGAAATTGGACAATTCAAGTTCAATGGTAGTTCGTTCCTAATTGGGGTGGTTGGTGTATTGGGTAGTTCTAGAGATCCGATTGCACTCAAAATGGACCAAATCGCTACTCCCACCATGTTATGATGTTGCCCAAGTTTTGGGCTCGATCCAAAATCAATAGGTGTAAGAAATTGGGCAAATCAAGTTCAAAGGCAGTTCGTTCCTAATTGTAGTGGTTGGTGTTTTGTGTAGTTCTAGAGATCGGATTTCACTCAAGCTTAACCAAATGACTCCTCCCCCCATATTATGATGTTGGCCAGGTATTGGGCTCGATCCGAAATCAATAGGTGTAAGAAATTGGACAATTTATGTTCAAAGGCCGTTCGTTCCAAATCGGTGTGGTCGGTGTATTCCATAGTTCTAGAGATCGGATTTCACTCAAAACTAAGCAAATCACTCCTCAGACCATATTATGAGGTTGCACAAGTTTTGGGCTCGATCCGAAATCAATAGGTGTAAGAAATTGGACAATTCAAGTTCAAAGGCAGTTCGTTCCTAATTGGTGTGGTTGGTGTTTTGGGTAGTTCTAGAGATCGGATTTCACTCAAACTTAACCAAATGACTCCTCCCACCATATTATGATGTTGCCCAAGTTTTGGACTCGATCCGAAATCAATAGGTATAAGAAATTGGACAATTTAAGTTCAAAGGCAGTTCGTTCCTAATCGGAGTGAATGGTGTATTCCGTAGTTCTAGAGATCGGATTTCACTCAAAACTAACCAAATGACTCCTCCCACGGTATTATGATGTTGCCCTAGTTTTGGGCTCGATCCGATATCAATAGGTGTAAGAAATTGGACAATTCAAGTTCAAAGGCAGTTCGTTCCTAATTGGAGTGGTCGGGGTTTTGGGTAGTTCTAGAGATTGGATTTCACTCAAACTTAGGCGAATGACTCCTCCCACCATATTATGAAGTTGCCCCAGTTTTGGGCTCGATCCGAAATCAATAGGTGTAAGAAATTGGACAATTCAAGTTCAAAGGCAGTTCGTTCCTAATTGGAGTGGTTGGTGTTTTGGGTAGTTCTAGAGATCGGATTTCACTCAAACTTAACAAAATGACTTCTCCCACCATATTATGTTGTTGGCCAAGTTTTGGGCTCGATCCGAAATCAATAGGTGTAAGAAATTGGACAATTGAAGTTCAAAGGCAGTTCGTTCCTAATCGGAGTGGTTGGTGTGTTCCGTAGTTCTAGATATCGGATTTCACTCAAAACTAACCAAATGACTCCTCCCACTGTATTATGATGTTGCCCAAGTTTTGGGGTCGATCCGAAATCAATAGGTGTAAGAAATTGGACAATTTAAGTTCAAAGGCAGTTCGTTCCTAATCGTAGTGGTTCGTGTATTCCAAAGTTCTAGAGATCGGATTTCACTCAAAACTAACGAAATCACTCCTCCCAGCATATTATGATGTTGCCCAAGTTTTGTGGTTGATCCGAAATCAATAGGTGTAAGAAATTGGACAATTCAAGTTCAATGGCAGTTCGTTCCTAATTGGGGTGGTTGGTGTATTGGGTAGTTCTAGAGATCCGATTGCACTCAAAATTGACCAAATGGCTACTCCCACCATATTATGATGTTTCCCAAGTTTTGGGCTCGATCCGAAATCAATAGGTGTAAGAAATTGGACAAATCAAGTTCAAAGGCAGTTCGTTCCTAATTGTAGTGGTTGGTGTTTTGTGTAGTTCTAGAGATCGGATTCCACTCAAGCTTAACCAAATGACTCCTCCCACCATATTATGATGTTGGCCAGGTTTTGGGATCGATCCGAAATCAATAGGTGTAAGAAATTGGACAATTTATGTTCAAAGGCAATTCGTTCCAAATCGGAGTGGTTGGTGTATTCCATAGTTCTAGAGATCGGATTTCACTCAAAACTAAGCAAATGACTCCTCAGACCATATTATGAGGTTGCACAAGTTTTGGGCTCCATCCGAAATCAATAGGTGTAAGAAACTGGACAATTCAAGTTCAAAGGCAGTTCGTTCCTAATTGGAGTGGTTGGTGTTTTGGGTAGTTCTAGAGATCGGATTTCACTCAAACTTAACCAAATGAGTTCTCCCACCATATTATGTTGTTGCCCAAGTTTTGGGCTCGATCCGAAATCAATAGGTGTAAGAAATTGGACAATTCAAGTTGAAAGGCAGTTCGTTCCTAATTGGAGTGGTTGGTGTTTTGGGTAGTTCTAGAGATCGGAGTTCACTCAAACTTAACAAAATGACTCCTCCCACCATATTATGACGTTGCCCAAGTTTTGGGCTCGATATGAAATCAATAGGTGTAAGAAATTGGACAATTTATGTTCAGAGGCAGTTCGTTCCTAATTGGAGTGGTTGCTGTTTTGGGTAGTTCTAGAGATTGGATTTCGCTCAAACTTAAGCAAATGACTCCTCCCACCATATTATGATGTTGCCCCGGTTTTGGGCTCGATCCGAAATCAATAGGTGTAAGAAATTGGACAATTCAAGTTCAAAGGCAGTTCGTTACTAATTGGAGTGGTTGGTGTTTTGGGTAGTTCTAGAGATCGGATTTCACTCAAAATTAACCAGATGACTCCTCCCACCATATTATGAGGTTGCGCAACTTCTGGGCTCGATCCGAAATCAATAGGTGTAAGAAATTGGACAATTCAAGTTCAAAGGCAGTTCGTTCCTAATTGGAGTGTTTGGTGGTTTGGGTAGTTCTAGAGATCGGATTTCACTCAAACTTAACCAAATGACTCCTCCCACCATAATATGTTGTTGCCCAAGTTTTTGGCTCGATCCGAAATCAATAGGTGTAAGAAATTGGGCAATTTATGTTCAAAGGCAGTTCGTTCCAAATCGGAGTGGTTGGTGTATGCCAAAGTTCTAGAGAACGGATTTCAATCAAACTTAACCAAATAACTCCTCCCACCATATTATGATGTTGCCCAAGTTTTGGGCTCGCTCTGAAATCAATAGGTGTAAGAAATTGGGCAATTCAGATTCAGAGGCAGTTCGTTCCAAATTGGAGCGGTTGGTGTTTTGGGTAGTTCTAGAGATCGGATTTCACTGAAACTTAACCAAATGACTCCTCCCACCATATTATGATGTTGTCCAAGTTTTGGGCTCGATCCAGAATCAATAGGTGTAAGAAATTGGACAATTTATGTTCAAAGGCAGTTCGTTCCTAATCGGAGTGGTTGGTGTATTCCATAGTTCTAGAGATCGGATTTCACCCAAAACTAACCAAATCACTACTCCCACCATATTATGATGTTACCCAAATGTTGGGCTCGATCCGAAATCAATAGGTGTAAGAAATTGGACAATTTATGTGCAAAGGCAATTCGTTCCTAACCGGAATGGTTGGTATATTCCATAGTTCTAAAGATCGGATTTCACTCAAACTTAACCACAAGACTCGTCCCACCATGTTATGGTGTTGCCCAAGTTTTGGGCTCGATATGAAATCAATAGGTGTAAGAAATTGGACAATGCAGGTTCAAAGGCTATTCGTTCCTAATTGGAGTGGTTGGTGTTTTGGGAAGTTCTAGAGATCGGATTTCACTCAAACTTAACCAAATGACTCCTCCCACCATATTATGTTGTTGCCCAAGTTTTGGGCTTGATCCGAAATCAATAGGAGTAAGAAATTGGACAATTTATGTTCGAAGGCAGTTCGTTCCAAATCGGAGTGGTTGGTGTATGCCATAGTTCTAGTGATCAGATTTCACTCAAACTTAACCAAATGACTCCTCCCAGCATATTATATAATGTTGAACATGTTTTGTGCTCGATCCGAAATCAATAGGTGTAAGAAATTGGACAATTTATGTTCAAAGACATTTCGTTACTAATTGGAGTGGTTTGTGTTTTGGGTAGTTCTAGAGATCGGATTTCACACAAACTTAACCAAATGACTCCTCCCACTATATTATGATGTTGCCCCAGTTTTGGGCTGGATCCGAAATCAAGAGGTGTAAGAAATTGGACAATTTAAGTTCAAAAGCAGTTCGTTCCTAATTGGAGTGGTTGGGGTTTTGGGAAGTTTTAGAGATCGGATTTCACTCAAATTTAACCAAATGAATCCTCTCACCATATTACGATGTTGCCCATGTTTTGGGCTCGATCCGGAATCAATAGGTGTAAGAAATTTGCCATTTTATGTTCTAAGGCAGTACGTTCCTAATCGGAGTGGTTGGTGTATTCCATAGTTCTAGAGATCGGATTTCACTCAAAACTAACCAAATGACTCCTCCCACCATATTACGATGTTGCCCAAGTTTTGGGCTCGATCCGAAATCAAAGGGTGTAAGAAATTGGACAATTCAAGTTCAAAGGAAGTTCGTTCCTAATTGGGGTGGTTGGTGTATTGGGTAGTTCTAGAGATCGGATTTCCCTTAAAATTAAAACAATGACTCCTCCCACCATATTATGATGTTGTTCAAGTTTTGGGGTTGATCCGAAATCAATAGGTTAAAGAAATTGGACAATTCACGTTTAAAGGCAGTTCGTTCCTAATTTGGGTGGTTGGTGTTTTGGGTAGTTCTAGAGATCGGATTTCAATCAAAATTAACCAAATGACTCCTCCAACCATATTATGACGTTTCCCAAGTTTTGGGCTAGATCCGAAATCAATAGGTGTAAGAAATTGGACAATTTATGTTCTAAGGCAGTTCGTTCCCAATCGGAGTGGTTTGTGTATTCCATAGTTCTAAACATCGGATTTCACCCAAAACTAACCAAATGACTCCTCCCACCATATTACGTTGTTGCTAAAGTTTTGGGCTCGATCCGAAATTAATAGGTGTAAGAAATTGGACAATTCAAGTTCACAGGCAGTACGTTCCTAATTCGAGTAGTTGGTGTTTTGGGTAGTTCTAAAGATCGGATTTCACTCAAACTTAACCAAATGACTCCTCCCACCATCTTACGATGTCGCCCAAGTTTGGGGCTCGATCCGAAATCAATATGTGTACGAAATTGGACAGTTCAAGTTCAAAGGCAGTTCGTTCCTAATTGGAGTGGGTGGTGTTTTGGGTGGTTCTAAAAATTGGATTTCACTAAAACTTAACCAAATGGCTCCTCCCACCATATTGTGATGTTGCCCAAGTTTTGGGCTCGATCCGAAATCAATAGGTGTTAGAAATTGGACAACTCAAGTTCAAAGGCAGTTCGTTCCTAGTTGGAGTGGTTGGTGTTTTGGGTAGTTCTAGCGATCGGATTTCACTAAAACGTAACCAAATGACTCCTTCCACCATATTATGATGTTACCCAAGTTTTGGGCTCCATCCGAAATCAATAGGTGTAAGAAATTGGAGAATTTATATTCAAAGGCAGTTCGTTCCTAATCGGAGTGGTTGGTGTATTCCGTAGTTCTAGAGATCGGATTTCACTCAAAACTAACCAAATGACTACTCCCACCATATTATGATGTTGCCCAAGTTTTGGGCTCTGTCTGAAATCAATAGGTGTAAGAAATTGGACAATTCATGTTCAAGGGCAGTTCGTTCCTAATTGGGATGGTTGGTGTATTGGGTAGTTCTGGAGATCAGATTTCACTCAAAATTAACCAAATGACTGCTACCACCATATTATGATGTTGAATAAGTTTTGGGCTCGATCCGAAATCAATAGGTGTAAGAAGTTGGACAATTCAAGTTCAAAGGCAGTTCGTTCCTAATTGGAGTGGTTGGTGTTTTGGGTAGTTCTAGAGGTCGGATTTCACTCAAACTTAACCAAACGACTCCTCCCACTATATTTTGATGTTGCCCAAGTTTTGGGCTCGATCTGAAATCAATAGGTGTAAGAAATTGGACAATTCAAGTTCAAAGACAGTTCGTTCCTAATTGGGGTGGTTGGTGTTTTGGGTAGTTCTAGAGATCGGATTTCAATCAAAATTAACCAAATGACTCCTCCAACCATATTATGATGTTTCCCAAGTTTTGGGCTAGATCCGAAATCAATAGGTGTAAGAAATTGGACAATTTATGTTCTAAGGCAGTTCGTTCGTAATCGGAGTGGTTGGAGTATTCCATAGTTCTAGAGATCGGATTTCACTCAAAACTAACCAAATGACTCCTCCCACCATATTACGATGTTGCCCAAGTTTTGGGCTCGATCCGAAATCAAAGGGTGTAAGAAATTGGACAATTCAAGTTCAAAGGAAGTTCGTTCCTAATTGGGGTGGTTGGTGTATTGGGTAGTTCTAGAGATCGGATTTCCCTCAAAATTAACCAAATGACTCCTCCCACCATATTATGATGTTGTCCAAGTTTTGGGGTTGATCCGAAATCAATAGGTGAAAGAAATTGGACAATTCACGTTCAATGGCAGTTCATTCCTAACTGGGGTGGTTGGTATATTGGGTAGTTCTGGAGATCGGATTTCACTCAAAATTAACCAAATGACTGCTCCCACCATATTATGATGTTGAATAAGTTTTGGGCTCGATCCGAAATCAATAGGTGTAAGAAGTTGGACAATTCAAGTTCAAAGGCAGTTCGTTCCTAATTGGAGTGGTTGGTGTTTTGGGTAGTTCTAGAGGTCGGATTTCACTCAAACTTAACCAAATGACTCCTCCCACTATATTATGATGTTGCCCAAGTTTTGGGCTTGATCTAAAATCAATAGGTGTAAGAAATTGGACAATTCCAAGTTCAAAGGCAGTTCATTCCTAATTGGTGTGGTTGGTGTTTTGGGTAGTTCTAGAGATCGGATTTCACTCAAACTCAACCAAATGACTCCTCCCACCGTATTATGTTGTTGCCCAAGTTTTGGGCTCAATCCGAAATCAATAGGTGTAAGAAATTGGATAATTTATGTTCTAAGGCAGTTCGTTCCTAATTGGAGTGGTTGGTGTATTCCATAGTTCTAGAGATCGGATTTCACTCAAAACTAACCAAATGACTCCTCCGACCATATTATGATGTTGCACTGGTTTTGGGCTTGATCCGAAATCAATAGGTGTAAGAAATTGGACAGTTCAAGTTCAAAGGCAGTTCGTTCCTAATTGGAGTGGTTGGTGTTTTGGGTAGTTCTAGAGATCGGATTTCACTCAAACTCAACCAAATGACTCCTCCCACTGTATTATGATGTTGCCCAAGTTTTGGGCTCTATCCGAAATCAATTGGTGTAAGAAATTGGACAATGCAGGTTCAAAGGCTATTCGTTCCTAATTGGAGTGGTTGGTGTTTTGGGTAGTTCTAGAGATCGGATTTCACTCAAACTTAACCAAATGACTCCTCCCACTATATTATGATGTTGCCCATGTTTTGGGCTCTATCTGAAGTCGATAGGTGTAAGAAATTGGACAATTCAAGTTCAAAGGCAGTTCGTTCCTAATTGGGGTGGTTGGTGTTTTGGGTAGTTCTAGAGATCGGATTTCACTCAAACTTAACCAAATGACTCCTCCCACAATATTATGATGTTGCCCAAGTTTTGCGCCAGATCCGAAATCAATAGGTGTAAGAAGTTGGACAATTCAAGTTCAATGGCAGTTCGTTCCTAATTGGAGTGGTTGGTGTTTTGGGTAGTTCTAGAGATCGGATTTCACTCAAACTTAACCAAATGACTCGTCCCACCCAATCATGTTGTTGCCCACGTTTTGGGCTCGATCCGAAATCAATAGGTGTAATAAATTGGACAATTCAAGTTCAAAGGCAGTTCGTTCCTGATTGGAGTGGTTGGTGTTTTGGGTAGTTCTAGGGGTCGGAATTCACTCAAACCTAGCCAAATGACTCCTCCCACCATATTATGATGTTTCCCAAGTTTTGGGCTCGATCCGAAATCAATAGGTGTAAGAAATTGGACAATTCACGTCCAAAGTTTGTTCGTTCCTAATTGGAGTGGTTGGTGTTTTGGGCAGTTCTAGAGATCGGATTTCACTCAAACTTAACCAAATGACTCCTCCCACAATATTGTGATGTTGCCCAAGTTTTGGGCTCGATCCGAAATCAATAGGTGTAAGAAATTGTACAATTTATGTTCTAAGGCAGTTCGTTCCTAATTGGAGTGGTTGGTGTATTCCATAGTTCTAGAGATCGGATTTCACTCAAAACTAACCAAATGACTCCTCCGACCATATTATGATGTTGCACTGGTTTTGGGCTTGATCCGAAATCAATAGGTGTAAGAAATTGGACAGTTCAAGTTCAAAGGCAGTTCGTTCCTAATTGGAGTGGTTGGTGTTTTGGGTAGTTCTAGAGATCGGATTTCACTCAAACTCAACCAAATGACTCCTCCCACCGTATTATGATGTTGCCCAAGTTTTGGGCTCTATCCGAAATCAATTGGTGTAAGAAATTGGACAATGCAGGTTCAAAGGCTATTCGTTCCTAACTGGAGTGGTTGGTGTTTTGGGTAGTTCTAGAGATCGGATTTCACTCAAACTTAACCAAATGACTCCTCCCACTATATTATGATGTTGCCTCTGTTTTGGGCTCTATCTGAAGTCGATAGGTGTAAGAAATTGGACAATTCAAGTTCAAAGGCAGTTCGTTCCTAATTGGGGTGGTTGGTGTTTTGGATAGTTCTAGAGATCGGATTTCACTCAAACTTAACCAAATGACTCCACCCACAATATTATGATGTTGCCCAAGTTTTGCGCTAGATCCGAAATCAATAGGTGTAAGAAGTTGGACAATTCAAGTTCAATGGCAGTTCGTTCCTAATTGGAGTGATTGGTGTTTTGGGTAGTTCTAGAGATCGGATTTCACTCAAACTTAACCAAATGACTCGTCCCACCCAATCATGTTGTTGCCCACGTTTTGGGCTCGATCCGAAATCAATAGGTGTAATAAATTGGACAATTCAAGTTCAAAGGCAGTTCGTTCCTGATTGGAGTGGTTGGTGTTTTGGGTAGTTCTAGGGGTCGGAATTCACTCAAACTTAGCCAAATGACTCCTCCCACCATATTATGATGTTTCCCAAGTTTTGGGCTCGATCCGAAATCAATAGGTGTAAGAAATTGGACAATTCAAGTCCAAAGTTAGTTCGTTCCTAATTGGAGTGGTTGGTGTATTCCATACTTCTAGCGGTTGGATTTCACTCAAAACTAACCAAATGACTACTCCCACCATATTATGATGTTGAACAAGTTTTGGGCTCGATCCGAAATCAATAGGTGTTCCGAATTGGACAATCAAGTTCAACATCAGTTCGTTCCTAATTGGAGTGGTTGGTGTATTCTATAGTTCTAGCGATTGGATTTAACTCAAAACTCACCAAATGACTCCTCCCACCATATTATGATGTTGCCCAAGTTTTGGGCTCGATCCGAAATCAATAGGTGTTCCAAATTGGACAATTAAAGTTCAACTGCAGTTCGTTCCGAATTGGAGTGGTTGGTGTATTCCATACTTCTAGCGATTGGTTTTCACTCAAAGCTCACCAAATGACTCCTCCCACCATATTATGATGTTGCCCAAGTTTTGGGCTCGATCCAAAATCAATAGGTGTTCTAAATTGGACAATTCAAGTTCAACGGCAGTTCGTTCCTAATTGGAGTAGTTGGTGTATTCCATACTTCTAGCGATTGGATTTCACTCAAAACACACCACATGACTCCTCTTACCATTTTATGATGTTGCCCAAGTTTTGGGCTCGATCCGAAATCAATAGGTGTTCGAAATTGGACAATTCAAGTTCCACTGCAGTTCGTTCCTAATTGGAGTGGTTGGTGTATTCCATACTTCGAGCGATTGGATTTCACTCATAACTAACCAAATGACTCCTCCCACCATATTATGATGTTGCCGAAGTTTTGGGCTCGATCCGATATCAATAGGTGTTCCAAATTGGACAATTCAAGTTCAACGGCAGTTCGTTCCTAATTGGAGTGGTTGGTGTATTCCATACTTCCAGCGATTGGATATCACTCAAAACCCACCAAATGACTCCTCCCACCATATTATGATGTTGCCCAAGTTTTGGGCTCGATTCGAAATCAATAGGTGTTCCAAATTGGACAATTCAAGTTCAACGGCAGTTCGTTCCTAATTGGAGTGGTTGGTGTATTCCATACTTCTAGCGGTTGGATTTCACTCAAAATTAACCAAATGACTCCTCCCACCATATTATGGTGTTGCCTAAGTTTTGAGCTCGATTCGAAATCAATAGGTATTCCAAATTGGACAACTCAAGTTCAACGGCAGTTCGTTCCTAATTGGAGTGGTTGGTGTATTCCTTACTCCTAGTGATTCGATTTCACTCAAAACTCACCAAATGACTCCTCCCACCATATTATGATGTTGCCCAAGTTTTGGGCTCGATCCGAAATCAATAGGTGTTCCAAATTGGGCAATTCAAGTTTCACGGCAGTTCGTTCCTAGTTGGAGTGGTTGGTGTATTCCATACTTCTAGCGATTGGATTTCACTCAAAACTCACCAAATGACTCCTCCCACTATATTATGATGTTGCCCAAGTTTTGGGCTCGATCCGAAATCAATAGGTGTTCCAAATTGGACAATTCAAGTTCAACGGCAGTTCATTCCTAATTGGAGTGGTTGGTGCATTCCATACTTCTAGCGGTTAGATTTCACTCAAAACTAACCAAATGAGTCCTCCCACCATATTATGATGTTGCCCAAGTTTTGGGCTCGATCCGAAATCAATAGGTGTTCCATATTGGACAATAAAGTTCAACAGCAGTTCGTTCCTAATTGGAGTGGTTGGTGTATTCCATAGTTCTAGCGATTGGTTTTCACTCAAAACTCACCAAATGACTCCTCCCACCATATTATGATGTTGCCCAACTTTTGGGCTCGATCTGAAATGAATAGGTGTTCCAAATTAGACAATTCAAGTTCAATGGCAGTTCGTTCCTAATTGGAGTAGTTGGTGTATTCCATACTTCTAGCGATTGGATTTCACTCAAAACTCACCAAATAACTCCTCCCAACATATTATGATGTTGCCCAAGTTTTGGGCTCGATCCGAAATCAATAGGTGTTCCAAATTGGACAATTCAAGTTCAATGGCAGTTCGTTCCTAATTGGAGTAGTTCGTGTATTCCATACTTCCAGCGATTGGATTTCACTCAAAACTCACCACATGACTCCTCCCACCATATTATGATGTTGCCCAAGTTTTGGGCTCGATTCGAAATCAATAGGTGTTCAAAATTGGACAATTCAAGTTCAACGGCAGTTCGTTCGTAATTGGAGTAGTTGGTGTATTCCATACTTCTAGCGATTGGATTTCACTCAAAACTTGCCAAATGACGCCTCCCACCATATTATGATGTTGCCCAAGTTTTGGGCTCGATCCGAAATCAATAGGTGTTCCATATTGGACAATCAAGTTCAACAGCAGTTCGTTCCTAATTGGAGTGGTTGGTGTATTCCATACTTCTAGCGATTGGATTTCACTCAAAACTCACCAAATGACTCCTCCCAACATATTATGATGTTGCCTAAGTTTTGAGCTCGATTCGAAATCAATAGGTATTCCAAGTTGGACAACTCAAGTTCAACGGCAGTTCGTTCCTAATTGGAGTGGTTGGTGTATTCCATACTTCTAGTGATTCGATTTCACTCAAAACTCACCAAATGACTCCTCCCACCGTATTATGATGTTGCCCAAGTTTTGGGCTCGATCCGAAATCAATAGGTGTTCTAAATTGGACAATTCAAGTTCAACGGCAGTTCGTTCCTAATTGGAGTAGTTGGTGTATTCCATACTTCTAGCGATTGGATTTCACTCAAAACTCACCAAATGACTCCTCCCACCATATTATGATGTTGCCCAAGTTTTGGGCTCGATCCGAAATCAATACGTGTTCCAAATTGTACAATTCGAGTTCAAAGGCAGTTCGTTCCTAATTGGAGTGGTTGGTGTATTCCACACTACTAGCGATTGGATTTCACTCAAAACTCACCAAATGACTCCTCCCACCATCTTATGATGTTGCCCAAGTTTTGGGATCGATCCGAAATCAATAGGTGTGAGAAATTTGACAATTCAAGTTCAACGGCAGTTCGTTCCTAATTGGACTGGTTGGTTTATTCCATATTTCTAGTGATTCGATTTCACTCAAAACTTACCAAATGACTCCTCCCACCGTATTATGGTGTTGCCCAAGTTTTGGGCTCGATCCGAAATCAATAGGTGTTCCAAATTGGACAATTCAAGTTCAACGGCAGTTCGTTCCGAATTGGAGTGGTTGGTGTATTCCATACTTCTAGCGATTGGTTTTCACTCAAAACTCACCAAATGACTCCTCCCACCATATTATGATGTTGCCCAAGTTTTGGGCTCGATCCGAAATCAATAGGTGTGAGAAATTGGACAATTCAAGTTCAACGGCAGTTCGTTCCTAATTGGAGTAGTTGGTGTATTCCATACTTCTAGCGATTGGATTTCACTCAAAACTCACCACATGACTCCTCCCACCATATTATGATGTTGCCCAAGTTTTGGGCTCGATCCGAAATCAATACGTGTTCGAAATTGGACAATTCAAGTTCAACGGCAGTTCTTTCCTAATTGGAGTGGTTGGTGTATTCCGTACTTCGAAAGATTGGATTTCACTCAAAACTAACCAAATGACTCCTCCCACCATATTATGATGTTGCCGAAGTTTTGGGCTCGATCCGAAATCAATAGGTGTTCAAAATTGGACAATTCAAGTTCAACGGCAGTTCGTTCCTAATTGGAGTAGTTGGTGTATTCCATACTTCTAGCGATTGGATTTCACTCAAAACTCACCAAATGACGCCTCCCAACATATTATGATGTTGCCCAAGTTTTGGGCTCGATCCGAAATCAATAGGTGTTCCAAATTGGACAATTCAAGTTCAAATGCAGTTCGTTCCTAATTGGAGTGGTTGGTGAAATCCATACTTCTAGCGATTGGATTTTACTCAAAACTAACCAAATGACTCCCCCCACCACGTTATGATGTTGCCGAAGTTTTGGGCTCGATCCAAAATCAATGGGTGTGAGAAATTGGACAATTCAAGTTCAACGGCAGTTCGTTCCTAATTGGAGTAGTTGGTGTATTCCATACTTCTAGCGATTGGATTTCACTCAAAACTCACCACATGACTCCTCCCACCATATTATGATGTTGCCCAAGTTTTGGGCTCGATTCGAAATCAATAGGTGTTCAAAATTGGACAATTCAAGTTCAACGGCAGTTCGTTCCTAATTGGAGTAGTTGGTGTATTCCATACTTCTAGCGATTGGATTTCACTCAAAACTCACCAAATGACGCCTCCCACCATAGTATGATGTTGCCCAAGTTTTGGGCTCGATCCGAAATCAATTGGTGTTCCAAATTGGACAATTCAAGTTCAACGGCAGTTCGTTCCTAATTGGAGTGGTTGGTGTATTCCATACTTCTAGCGATTGGATTTCACTCAAAACTAACCAAATGACTCCTCCCACCATATTATGATGTTGCCCAAGTTTTGGGCTCGATCCGGAATGAATAGGTGTTCCAAATTGGACAATTCAAGTTCAACGGCAGTTCGTTCCTAATTGGAGTGGTTGGTGTATTCCATACTTCTATTGATTGGATTTTACTCAAAACTCACCAAAGGACTCCTCCCACCATATTATGACGTTGCCCAAGTTTTGGGCTCGATCCGAAATCAATAGGTGTGAGAAATTGGACAATTCAAGTTCAACGGCAGTTCGTTCCTAATTGGAGTGGTTGGGGTATTCCATACTTCTAGCGATTGGATTTCACTCAAAACTCACCAAATGACTCCTCCCACCATATTATGATGTTACTCAAGTTTTGGGCTCGATCCGAAATCAATAGGTGTTCCAAATTGGACAATTCAAGTTCAAATGCAGTTCGTTCCTAATTGGAGTGGTTGGTGAAATCCATACTTCTAGCGATTGGATTTTACTCAAAACTAACCAAATGACTCCCCCCACCACGTTATGATGTTGCCGAAGTTTTGGGCTCGATCCAAAATCAATGGGTGTGAGAAATTGGACAATTCAAGTTCAACGGCAGTTCGTTCCTAATTGGAGTAGTTGGTGTATTCCATACTTCTAGCGATTGGATTTCACTCAAAACTCACCACATGACTCCTCCCACCATATTATGATGTTGCCCAAGTTTTGGGCTCGATTCGAAATCAATAGGTGTTCAAAATTGGACAATTCAAGTTCAACGGCAGTTCGTTCCTAATTGGAGTAGTTGGTGTATTCCATACTTCTAGCGATTGGATTTCACTCAAAACTCACCAAATGACGCCTCCCACCATATTATGATGTTGCCCAAGTTTTGGGCTCGATCCGAAATCAATTGGTGTTCCAAATTGGACAATTCAAGTTCAACGGCAGTTCGTTCCTAATTGGAGTGGTTGGTGTATTCCATACTTCTAGCGATTGGATTTCACTCAAAACTAACCAAATGACTCCTCCCACCATATTATGATGTTGCCCAAGTTTTGGGCTCGATCCGGAATGAATAGGTGTTCCAAATTGGACAATTCAAGTTCAACGGCAGTTCGTTCCTAATTGGAGTGGTTGGTGTATTCCATACTTCTATTGATTGGATTTTACTCAAAACTCACCAAAGGACTCCTCCCACCATATTATGACGTTGCCCAAGTTTTGGGCTCGATCCGAAATCAATAGGTGTGAGAAATTGGACAATTCAAGTTCAACGGCAGTTCGTTCCTAATTGGATTGGTTGGGGTATTCCATACTTCTAGCGATTGGAATTCACTCAAAACTCACCAAATGACTCCTCCCACCATATTATGATGTTACTCAAGTTTTGGGCTCGATCCGAAATCAATAGGTGTTCCAAATTGGACAATTCAAGTTCAAATGCAGTTCGTTCCTAATTGGAGTGGTTGGTGAAATCCATACTTCTAGCGATTGGATTTTACTCAAAACTAACCAAATGACTCCCCCCACCACGTTATGATGTTGCCGAAGTTTTGGGCTCGATCCAAAATCAATGGGTGTGAGAAATTGGACAATTCAAGTTCAACGGCAGTTCGTTCCTAATTGGAGTGGTTGGTGAAATCCATACTTCTAGTGATTGGATTTCACTCAAAACTCACCAAATGACTCCTCCCACCATGTTATGATGTTGCCCAAGTTTTGGGCTCGATCCAAAATCAATAGGTGTTCCAAATTGGACAATTCAAGTTCAACGGCAGTTCGTTCCTAATTGGAGTGGTTGGTGTATTCCATACTTCTAGCGATTGGATTTTACTCAAAACTGACCAAATGACTCCTCCCACCATATTATGAGGTTGTCCAAGTTTTGGGCTCGATCTGAAATCAATAGGTGTGAGAAATTGGACAATTCAAGTTCAACGGCAGTTCGTTCCTAATTGGAGTGGTTGGTGTATTCCATACTTCTAGCGATTGGATTTCACTCAAAACTCACCAAACGACTCCCCCCACCATATTATGATGTTGCCCAAGTTTTGGGCTCGATCCGAAATCAATAGGTGTGAGAAATTGGACAATTCAAGTTCAACGGCAGTTCGTTCCTAATTGGAGTGGTTGGTGTATTCCATACTTCGAGCGATTGGATTTCACTCAAAACTCCCCAAATGACTCCTCCCACCATATTATGATGTTGCCCAAGTTTCGGGCGCGATCCGAAATCAATAGGTGTGAAAAATTGGACAATTGAAGGTCAACGGCAGTTCGTTCCTAATTGGAGTGGTTGGTGTATTCCATACTTCTAGCAAATGGATTTCACTCAAAACTCACCAAATGACTCCTCCCACCATATTATGATGTTGCCCAAGTTTTGGGCTCGATCCGAAATCAATAGGTGTGAGAAATTGGACAATTCAAGTTCAACAGCAGTTCGTTCCAAATTGGAGTGGTTGGTGTATTCCATACTTCTAGAGATTGGATTTCACTCAAAACTCACCAAATGACTCCTCCAACCGTATTATGATGTTGCCCAAGTTTTGGGCTCGATCTGAAATAAATAGGTGTTCCAAATTGGACAATTCAAGTTCAACGGCAGTTTGTTCCTAATTGGAGTGGTTGGTGTATTCAACACTTCTAGCGATTGGATTTCACTCAAAACTCAACAAATTACTCCTCCCACCATATTATGATGTTACTCAAGTTTTGGGCTCGATCCGAAATAAATAGGTGTTCCAAATTGGACAATTCAAGTTCAAAGGCAGTTCGTTCCTAATTGGAGTGGTTGGTGTATTCCATACTTCTAGCGATTGGATTTCACTCAAAACTCACCAAATGACTCCTCCCACCACGTTATGGTGTTGCCCAAGTTTTGGGCTCGATCCGAAATCAATTGGTGTTCCAAATTGGACAATTCAAGTTCAACGGCAGTTCGTTCCTAATTGGAGTGGTTGGTGGATTCCATACTTCTAGCGATTGGATTTCACTCAAAACTAACCAAATGACTCCTCCCACCATATTATCTTGTTGCCCAAGTTTTGGGCTCGATCCGAAATCAATAGGTGTGAGAAATTGGACAATTCAAGTTCAAAGGCAGTTCGTTCCTAATTGGAGTGGTTGGTGTATTCCATACTTCTAGCGATTGGATTTCACTCAAAACTCACCAAATGACTCCACCCACCATATTATGGTGTTGCCCAAGTTTTGGGCTCGATCCGAAATCAATAGGTGTTCCAAATTGGACAA
The DNA here is from genome assembly GCF_965620075.1 of Prunus avium. Lineage (NCBI taxonomy): Eukaryota > Viridiplantae > Streptophyta > Magnoliopsida > Rosales > Rosaceae > Prunus > Prunus avium. The sequence goes on from NC_142287.1 coordinate 3,768,279, forward strand.
TTCAAGTTCAACGGCAGTTCGTTCCTAATTGGAGTGGTTGGTGTATTCCATACTTCTAGCGATTGGATTTCACTCAAAACTCACCAAATGACTCCTCCCACCATATTATGATGTTACTCAATTTTTCGGCTCGATCCGAAATCAATAGGAGTTCCAAATTGGACAATTCAAGTTCAAAGGCAGTTCGTTCCTAATTGGAGTGGTTGGTCTCTTGCATACTTCTAGCGATTGGATTTCACTCAAAACTCTCCAAATGACTCCTCCCACCATATTATGATGTTACTCAAGTTTTCGGCTCGATCCGAAATCAATAGGTGTTCCAAATTGGACAATTCAAGTTCAAAGGCAGTTCGTTCCTAATTGGAGTGGTTGGTGTAATCCATACTTCTAGCGATTGGATTTTACTCAAAACTAACCGAATAACTCCCCCCACCATATTATGATGTTGCCGAAGTTTTGGACTCGATCCGAAATCAATGGGTGTGAGAAATTGGACAATTCAAGTTCAACGGCAGTTCGTTCCTAATTGGAGTGGTTGGTGTATTCCAAACTTCTAGCAATTGGATTTCACTCAAAACTCACCAAATGACCCCTCCCACCATATTATGATGTTGCCCAAGTTTTGGGCTCGATCCGAAATCAATAGGTGTTCCAAATTGGACAATTCAAGTTCAAAGGCAGTTCGTTCCTAATTGGAGTGGTTGGTGTAATCCATACTTCTAGCGATTGGATTTTACTCAAAACTAACCGAATAACTCCCCCCACCATATTATGATGTTGCCGAAGTTTTGGACTCGATCCGAAATCAATGGGTGTGAGAAATTGGACAATTCAAGTTCAACGGCAGTTCGTTCCTAATTGGAGTGGTTGGTGTATTCCATACTTCTAGCGATTGGATTTCACTCAAAACTCACCAAATGACTCCCCCCACCATATTATGATGTTGCCCAAGTTTTGGGCTCGATCCGAAATCAATAGGTGTGAGAAATTGGACAATTCAAGTTCAACGGAAGTTCGTTCCTAATTGGAGTGGTTGGTGTATTCCATTCTTCTATCGATTGGATTTCACTCAAAACTCACCAAATGACTCCTCCCACCATATTATGATGTTGGCCAAGTTTTGGGCTCGATCCGAAATCAATAGGAGTTCCAAATTGGACAATTCAAGTTCAACTGCAGTTCGTTCCTAATTGGAGTGGTTGGTCTCTTGCATACTTCTAGCGATTGGATTTCACTCAAAACTCTCCAAATGACTCCTCCCACCATATTATGATGTTACTCAAGTTTTCGGCTCGATCCGAAATCAATAGGTGTTCCAAATTGGACAATTCAAGTTCAAAGGCAGTTCGTTCCTAATTGGAGTGGTTGGTGTAATCCATACTTCTAGCGATTGGATTTTACTCAAAACTAACCGAATAACTCCCCCCACCATATTATGATGTTGCCGAAGTTTTGGACTCGATCCGAAATCAATGGGTGTGAGAAATTGGACAATTCAAGTTCAACGGCAGTTCGTTCCTAATTGGAGTGGTTGGTGTATTCCATACTTCTAGCGATTGGATTTCACTCAAAACTCACCAAATGACTCCCCCCACCATATTATGATGTTGCCCAAGTTTTGGGCTCGATCCGAAATCAATAGGTGTGAGAAATTGGACAATTCAAGTTCAACGGAAGTTCGTTCCTAATTGGAGTGGTTGGTGTATTCCATTCTTCTATCGATTGGATTTCACTCAAAACTCACCAAATGACTCCTCCCACCATATTATGATGTTGGCCAAGTTTTGGGCTCGATCCGAAATCAATAGGTGTTCCAAATTGGACAATTCAAGTTCAACTGCAGTTCGTTCCTAATTGGACTGGTTGGTGTATTCCATACTTCTAGTGATTGGATTTCACTCAAAACTCACCAAATGACTCCTCCCACCATATTATGATGTTGCCCAAGTTTTGGGCACGATCCGAAATCAATAGGTGTTCCAAATTGGACAATTCAAGTTCAACGGCAGTTCGTTCCTAATTGGAGTGGTTGGTGTATTCCATACTTCTAGCGATTGGATTTCACTCAAAACTCATCAAATGACTCCTCCCACCATATTATGATGAACAAGTTTTGGGCTCAATCCGAAATCAATAGGTTTTCCAAATTGGACAATTCAAGTTCAACGGCAGTTCGTTACTAATTGGAGTGGTTGGTGTATTCCATACTTTTGGCGATTGGATTTCACTCAAAACTCACAAAATGACTCCTCCCACCATATTATGATGTTGGCCAAGTTTTGGGCTCGATCCGAAATCAATAGGTGTTCCAAATTGGACAATTCAAGTTCACTGGCAGTTCGTTCCTAATTGGAGTGGTTGGTGTATTCTATACTTCTAGCGATTGGATTTCACTGACAACTCACCAAATGACTCCTCCGACCATATTATGATGTTGCCCAAGTTTTGGGCTCGATCCGAAATCAATAGGTGTGAGAAATTGGACAATTCAAGTTCAACGGCAGTTCGTTCCTAATGGGGGTGGTTGGTGTATTCCAAACTTCTAAAGATTGGATTTCACTCAAAACTCACCAAATGACTCCTCCCAATATATTATGATGTTGCCCAAGTTTGGGGCTCGATCCGAAATCAATAGGTGTGAGAAATTGGACAATTCAAGTTCAACGGCAGTTCGTTCCTAATTATACTGGTTGGTGTATTCCATACTTCTAGCGATTGGATTTCACTCAAAACTCACTAAATGACTCCTCCCACCACATTATGATGTTGCCCAAGTTTTGGGCTCGATCCGAAATCAATAGGTGTGAGAAATTGGACAATTCAAGGTCAACGGCAGTTCGTTCCTAATTGGAGTGGTTGGTGTATTCCATACTTCTAGCGAATGGATTTCACTCAAAACTCACCAAATGACTCCTCCCACCATATTATGATGTTGCCCAGGTTTGGGGCTCGATCCGAAATCAATAGGTGTGAGAAATTGGACAATTCATGTTCAACGACAGTTCCTTCCTAAATGGAGTGGTTGGTGTATTCCATACTTCTAGCGTTTGGATTTCACTCAAAACTCACCAAATGACTCCTCCCAACATATTACGATGTTGCCCAAGTTTTCGGCTCGATCCGAAATCAATAGGTGTTCCAAATTGGACAATTCAAGTTCAACGGCAGTTCGTTCCTAATTGGAGTGGTTGGTGTATTCCATACTTCTAGAGATTGGATTTCACTCAAAACTCACCAAACGACTTCTCCCATCATATTATGATGTTGCCCAAGTTTTGGGCTCGATCCGAAATCAACAGGTGTTCCAAATTGGACAATTCAAGTTCAACGGCAGTTCGTTCCTAATTGGAGTTGTTGGTGTATTCCGTACTTCTAGCCATTGGATTTGACTCAAAACTCACCAAATGACTCCTCCCACCATATTATGATGTTGCCCAAATTTTGGGCTCGATCCGAAATCAATAGGTGTTCCAAATTGGACAATTCAAGTTCAACAGCAGTTCGTTCCTAATTGGAGTGGTTGGTGTATTCCAAACTTCTAGCGATTGGATTTCACTCAAAACTCACCAAATGATTCCTCCCACCATATTATGATGTTGCCCAAGTTTTGGGCTCGATCCGAAATCAATAGGTGTGAGAAATTGGACAATTGAAGTTCAACGGCAGTTCATTCATAATTGGAGTGGTTGGTGTATTCCCTATTTCTATCGATTGGATTTCACTCAAAACTCATCAAATGACTCCTCCCACCATATTATGATGTTGCCCAAGTTTGGGGCTCGATCTGAAATCAATAGGTGTGAGAAATTGGACAATTCAAGTTCAACGGCAGTTCGTTCCTAATTGGAGTGGTTGGTGTATTCCATACTTCTTGCGATTAGATTTAACCCAAAACTCACCAAATGACTCCTCCCACCATATTATGATGTTGCCCAAGTTTTGGGCTCGATCCGAAATCAATAGGTGTTCCAAATTGGACAATTCAAGTTCAACGGCAGTTCTTTCCAAATTGGAGTGGTTGGTGTAGTCCATACTTCTAGCGATTGGATTTCACTCAAAACTCACCAAATGACTCCTCCCACCATATTATGATGTTGCCCAAGTTTTCATCTCGATCCGAAATCAATAGGTGTTCCAAATTGGACAATTCAAGTTCAACGACAGTTCGTTCCTAATTGGAGTTGTTGGTGTATTCCATACTTCTAGCGATTGGATTTCACTCAAAACTCACCAAACAACTCCTCCCACCATGTTATGATGTTGCCCAAGTTTTGGGCTCGATCCGAAATCAATAGGTGTGAGAAATTGGACAATTCAAGTTCCACGGCAGTTCGTTCCTAATTGGAGTGGTTGGTGTATTCCATACTTCTAGCGAATGGATTTCACTCAAAACTCACCAAATGACTCCTCCCACCATATTATGATGTTGCCCACGTTTTGGGCTCGATCCGAACCCAATAGGTGTGAGAAATTGCACAATTCAAGTTCAACGGCAGTTCGTTCCTAATTGGAGTGGTTGGTGTTTTCCAAACTTCTAGCGATTGGATTTCACTCAAAACTCACCAAATGACTCCTCCCACCATATTATGATGTTGCCCAAGTTTTCGGCTCGATCCGAAATCAATAGGTGTTCCAAATTGGACAATTCAAGTTCAACGGCAGTTCGTTCCTAATTGGAGTGGTCGTTGTATTCCATACTTCTAGCGATTGGATTTCACTAAAAACTCACCAAATGAATCCCACCATATTATGATGTTGCCCAAGTTTTGGGCTCGATCCGAAATCAATAGGTGTGAGAAATTGGACAATTCAAGTTCAACGGCAGTTCGTTCCTAAATGGAGTGGTTGGTGTATTCCATACTTCTAGCGATTGGATTTCACTCAAAACTCACCAAATGACTCCTCCCACCATATTATGATGTTGCCCAAGTTTTGGGCTCGATCCGAAATCAATAGGTGTGAGAAATTGGACAATTCAAGTTCAACGGCAGTTCGTTCCTAATTGGAGTGGTCGGTATATTCCATACTTCTAGCGATTGGATTTCACTCAAAACTCACCAAATGACTCCTCCCACCATATTATGATGTTGCCCAAGTTTTGGGCTCGATCCGGAATCAATAGGTGTGAGAAATTGGACAATTCAAGTTCAACGGCAGTTCGTTCCTAATTGGAGTGGTCGGTATATTCCATACTTCTAGCAATTGGATTTCACTCAAAACTCACCAAATGACTCCTCCCACCATATTATGATGTTGCCCAAGTTTTGGGCTCGATCCGAAATCAATAGGTGTGAGAAATTGGACAATTCAAGTTCCACGGCAGTTCGTTCCTAATTGGAGTGGTTGGTGTATTCCATACTTCTAGCGATTGGATTTCACTCAAAACTCACCAAATGACTCCTTCCACCATATTACGATGTTGCCCAAGTGTTGGGCTCGATCCGAAATCAATAGGTGTGAGAAATTGGATACTTCAAGTTCAACGGCAGTTCGTTACTAATTGGAGTAGTTGGTGTATTCCATACTTCTAGCGATTGGATTTCACTCAAAACTCACCAAACGACCCCTCCCACCACATTATGATGTTGCCCAAGTTTTGGGCTCTATCCGTAATCAATAGGTGTTCCAAATTGGACAATTCAAGTTCAACGGCAGTTTGTTCCTAATTGGAGTGGTTGGTGTATTCCATACTTCTAGTGATTGGATTTCACTCAAAACTCACCAAATGACTCCTCCCACCATATTATGATGTTGTCCAAGTTTTGGGCTCGATCCGAAATCAATAGGTGTGAGAAATTGGACAATTCAAGTTCCACGGCAGTTCGTTCCTAATTGGAGTGGTTGGTGTATTCCATACTTCTAGCGATTGGATTTCACTCAAAACTCACCAAATGACTCCTCCCACCATATTATCATGTTGCCCAAGTTTTGGGCTCGATCCGAACTCAATAGGTGTGAGAAATTGGATAATTTAAGTTCAACGGCAGTTCGTTCCTAATTGGAGTGGTTGTTGTATCCCATACTTCTAGCGATTGGATTTCACTCAAAACTCACCAAATGACTCTTCCCACCATATTATGATGTTGCCCAAGTTTTGGGCTCGATCCGAAATCAATAGGTGTGAGAAATTGGACAATTCAAGTTCCACGGTAGTTCGTTCCTAATTGCAGCGGTTGGTGTATTCCATACTTCTAGCGATTGGATTTCACTCAAAACTCTCCAAATGACTCCTCCCACCATATTATGATGTTGCCCAAGTTTTGGGCTCGATACGAAATCAATAGGTGTGAGAAATTGGACAATTCAAGTTCAACGGCAGTTCGTTTCTAATTGGAGTGGTTGGTGTATTCCATACTTCTAGCGATTGGATTTCACTCAAAACTCACCAAATGACTCCTCCCACCATATTATGATGTTGCCCAAGTTTTCGGCTCGATCCGAAATCAATAGGTGTGAGAAATTGGACAATTCAAGTTCCACGGCAGTTCGTTCCTAATTGGAGTGGTTGGTGTATTCCATACTTCTAGCGATTGGATTTCACTCAAAACTCACCAAATGACTCCTTCCACCATATTACGATGTTGCCCAAGTGTTGGGCTCGATCCGAAATCAATAGGTGTGAGAAATTGGATACTTCAAGTTCAACGGCAGTTTGTTACTAATTGGAGTGGTTGGTGTATTCCATACTTCTAGCGATTGGATTTCACTCAAAACTCTCCAAATGACTCCTTCCACCATATTACGATGTTGCCCAAGTTTTGGGCTCTATCCGTAATCAATAGGTGTTCCAAAATGGACAATTCAAGTTCAACGGCAGTTTGTTCCTAATTGGAGTGGTTGGTGTATTCCATACTTCTAGTGATTGGATTTCACTCAAAACTCACCAAATGACTCCTCCCACCATATTATGATGTTGCCCACGTTTTGGGCTCGATCCGAACCCAATAGGTGTGAGAAATTGCACAATTCAAGTTCAACGGCAGTTCGTTCCTAATTGGAGTGGTTGGTGTTTTCCAAACTTCTAGCGATTGGATTTCACTCAAAACTCACCAAATGACTCCTCCCACCATATTATGATGTTGCCCAAGTTTTCGGCTCGATCCGAAATCAATAGGTGTTCCAAATTGGACAATTCAAGTTCAACGGCAGTTCGTTCCTAAATGGAGTGGTTGGTGTATTCCATACTTCTAGCGATTGGATTTCACTCAAAACTCACCAAATGACTCCTCCCACCATATTATGATGTTGCCCAAGTTTTGGGCTCGATCCGAAATCAATAGGTGTGAGAAATTGGACAATTCAAGTTCAACGGCAGTTCGTTCCTAATTGGAGTGGTCGGTATATTCCATACTTCTAGCGATTGGATTTCACTCAAAACTCACCAAATGACTCCTCCCACCATATTATGATGTTGCCCAAGTTTTGGGCTCGATCCGGAATCAATAGGTGTGAGAAATTGGACAATTCAAGTTCAACGGCAGTTCGTTCCTAATTGGAGTGGTCGGTATATTCCATACTTCTAGCAATTGGATTTCACTCAAAACTCACCAAATGACTCCTCCCACCATATTATGATGTTGCCCAAGTTTTGGGCTCGATCCGAAATCAATAGGTGTGAGAAATTGGACAATTCAAGTTCCACGGCAGTTCGTTCCTAATTGGAGTGGTTGGTGTATTCCATACTTCTAGCGATTGGATTTCACTCAAAACTCACCAAATGACTCCTCCCACCATATTATCATGTTGCCCAAGTTTTGGGCTCGATCCGAACTCAATAGGTGTGAGAAATTGGACAATTTAAGTTCAACGGCAGTTCGTTCCTAATTGTAGTGGTTGTTGTATCCCATACTTCTAGCGATTGGATTTCACTCAAAACTCACCAAACGACCCCTCCCACCACATTATGATGTTGCCCAAGTTTTGGGCTCTATCCGTAATCAATAGGTGTTCCAAATTGGACAATTCAAGTTCAACGGCAGTTTGTTCCTAATTGGAGTGGTTGGTGTATTCCATACTTCTACTGATTGGATTTCACTCAAAACTCACCAAATGACTCCTCCCACCATATTATGATGTTGTCCAAGTTTTGGGCTCGATCCGAAATCAATAGGTGTGAGAAATTGGACAATTCAAGTTCCACGGCAGTTCGTTCCTAATTGGAGTGGTTGGTGTATTCCATACTTCTAGCGATTGGATTTCACTCAAAACTCACCAAATGACTCCTCCCACCATATTATCATGTTGCCCAAGTTTTGGGCTCGATCCGAACTCAATAGGTGTGAGAAATTGGACAATTTAAGTTCAACGGCAGTTCGTTCCTAATTGGAGTGGTTGTTGTATCCCATACTTCTAGCGATTGGATTTCACTCAAAACTCACCAAATGACTCCTCCCACCATATTATGATGTTGCCCAAGTTTTGGGCTCGATCCGAAATCAATAGGTGTGAGAAATTGGACAATTCAAGTTCCACGGTAGTTCGTTCCTAATTGCAGCGGTTGGTGTATTCCATACTTCTAGCGATTGGATTTCACTCAAAACTCTCCAAATGACTCCTCCCACCATATTATGATGTTGCCCAAGTTTTGGGCTCGATACGAAATCAATAGGTGTGAGAAATTGGACAATTCAAGTTCAACGGCAGTTCGTTTCTAATTGGAGTGGTTGGTGTATTCCATACTTCTAGCGATTGGATTTCACTCAAAACTCACCAAATGACTCCTCCCACCATATTATGATGTTGCCCAAGTTTTCGGCTCGATCCGAAATCAATAGGTGTGAGAAATTGGACAATTCAAGTTCAACGGCAGTTCGTTCCTAATTGGAGTGGTCGGTATATTCCATACTTCTAGCGATTGGATTTCACTCAAAACTCACCAAATGACTCCTCCCACCATATTATGATGTTGCCCAAGTTTTGGGCTCGATCCGAAATCAATAGGTGTTCCAAATTGGACAATTCAAGTTCAACGGCAGTTCGTTCCTAATTGGAGTGGTCGGTATATTCCATACTTCTAGCGATTGGATTTCACTCAAAACTCACCAAATGACTCCTCCCACCATATTATGATGTTGCCCGAGTTTTGGGCTCGATCAGAAATCAATAGGTGTTCCAAATTGGACAATTCAAGTTCAACGGCAGTTCGTTCCTAATTGGAGTGGTTGGTGTATTCCATACTTCTAGCGATTGGATTTCACTCAAAACTCGCCAAATGACTCCTCCCACCATATTATGATGTTGCCCAAGTTTTGGGCTCGATACGAAATCAATAGGTGTGAGAAATTGGACAATTCAAGTTCAACGGCAGTTCGTTCCTAATTGGAGTTGCTGGAGTATTCCATACTTCTAGCGATTGGATTTTACTCAAAACTCACCAAATGACTCCTCCCACCATATTATGATGTTGCCCAAGTTTTGGGCTCGATCCGAAATCAATAGGTGTGAGAAATTGGACAATTCAAGTTCAACGGCAGTTCGTTCCTAATTGGAGTGGTCGGTATATTCCATACTTCTAGCGATTGGATTTCACTCAAAACTCACCAAATGACTCCTCCCACCATATTATGATGTTGCCCAAGTTTTGGGCTCGATCCGAAATCAATAGGTGTGAGAAATTGGACAATTCAAGTTCAACGGCAGTTCGTTCCTAATTGGAGTGGTCGGTATATTCCATACTTCTAGCAATTGGATTTCACTCAAAACTCACCAAATGACTCCTCCCACCATATTATGATGTTGCCCAAGTTTTGGGCTCGATCCGAAATCAATAGGTGTGAGAAATTGGACAATTCAAGTTCAACGGCAGTTTGTTCCTAATTGGAGTGGTTGGTGTATTCCATACTTCTAGTGATTGGATTTCACTCAAAACTCACCAAATGACTCCTCCCACCATATTATGATGTTGTCCAAGTTTTGGGCTCGATCCGAAATCAATAGGTGTGAGAAATTGGACAATTCAAGTTCCACGGCAGTTCGTTCCTAATTGGAGTGGTTGGTGTATTCCATACTTCTAGCGATTGGATTTCACTCAAAACTCACCAAATGACTCCTCCCACCATATTATCATGTTGCCCAAGTTTTGGGCTCGATCCGAACTCAATAGGTGTGAGAAATTGGACAATTTAAGTTCAACGGCAGTTCGTTCCTAATTGTAGTGGTTGTTGTATCCCATACTTCTAGCGATTGGATTTCACTCAAAACTCACCAAACGACCCCTCCCACCACATTATGATGTTGCCCAAGTTTTGGGCTCTATCCGTAATCAATAGGTGTTCCAAATTGGACAATTCAAGTTCAACGGCAGTTTGTTCCTAATTGGAGTGGTTGGTGTATTCCATACTTCTACTGATTGGATTTCACTCAAAACTCACCAAATGACTCCTCCCACCATATTATGATGTTGTCCAAGTTTTGGGCTCGATCCGAAATCAATAGGTGTGAGAAATTGGACAATTCAAGTTCCACGGCAGTTCGTTCCTAATTGGAGTGGTTGGTGTATTCCATACTTCTAGCGATTGGATTTCACTCAAAACTCACCAAATGACTCCTCCCACCATATTATCATGTTGCCCAAGTTTTGGGCTCGATCCGAACTCAATAGGTGTGAGAAATTGGACAATTTAAGTTCAACGGCAGTTCGTTCCTAATTGGAGTGGTTGTTGTATCCCATACTTCTAGCGATTGGATTTCACTCAAAACTCACCAAATGACTCCTCCCACCATATTATGATGTTGCCCAAGTTTTGGGCTCGATCCGAAATCAATAGGTGTGAGAAATTGGACAATTCAAGTTCCACGGTAGTTCGTTCCTAATTGCAGCGGTTGGTGTATTCCATACTTCTAGCGATTGGATTTCACTCAAAACTCTCCAAATGACTCCTCCCACCATATTATGATGTTGCCCAAGTTTTGGGCTCGATACGAAATCAATAGGTGTGAGAAATTGGACAATTCAAGTTCAACGGCAGTTCGTTTCTAATTGGAGTGGTTGGTGTATTCCATACTTCTAGCGATTGGATTTCACTCAAAACTCACCAAATGACTCCTCCCACCATATTATGATGTTGCCCAAGTTTTGGGCTCGATCCGAAATCAATAGGTGTGAGAAATTGGACAATTCAAGTTCAACGGCAGTTCGTTCCTAATTGGAGTGGTCGGTATATTCCATACTTCTAGCGATTGGATTTCACTCAAAACTCACCAAATGACTCCTCCCACCATATTATGATGTTGCCCAAGTTTTGGGCTCGATCCGAAATCAATAGGTGTTCCAAATTGGACAATTCAAGTTCAACGGCAGTTCGTTCCTAATTGGAGTGGTCGGTATATTCCATACTTCTAGCGATTGGATTTCACTCAAAACTCACCAAATGACTCCTCCCACCATATTATGATGTTGCCCGAGTTTTGGGCTCGATCAGAAATCAATAGGTGTTCCAAATTGGACAATTCAAGTTCAACGGCAGTTCGTTCCTAATTGGAGTGGTTGGTGTATTCCATACTTCTAGCGATTGGATTTCACTCAAAACTCGCCAAATGACTCCTCCCACCATATTATGATGTTGCCCAAGTTTTGGGCTCGATACGAAATCAATAGGTGTGAGAAATTGGACAATTCAAGTTCAACGGCAGTTCGTTCCTAATTGGAGTTGCTGGAGTATTCCATACTTCTAGCGATTGGATTTTACTCAAAACTCACCAAATGACTCCTCCCACCATATTATGATGTTGCCCAAGTTTTGGGCTCGATCCGAAATCAATAGGTGTGAGAAATTGGACAATTCAAGTTCAACGGCAGTTCGTTCCTAATTGGAGTGGTCGGTATATTCCATACTTCTAGCGATTGGATTTCACTCAAAACTCACCAAATGACTCCTCCCACCATATTATGATGTTGCCCAAGTTTTGGGCTCGATCCGAAATCAATAGGTGTGAGAAATTGGACAATTCAAGTTCAACGGCAGTTCGTTCCTAATTGGAGTGGTCGGTATATTCCATACTTCTAGCAATTGGATTTCACTCAAAACTCACCAAATGACTCCTCCCACCATATTATGATGTTGCCCAAGTTTTGGGCTCGATCCGAAATCAATAGGTGTGAGAAATTGGACAATTCAAGTTCAACGGCAGTTTGTTCCTAATTGGAGTGGTTGGTGTATTCCATACTTCTAGTGATTGGATTTCACTCAAAACTCACCAAATGACTCCTCCCACCATATTATGATGTTGTCCAAGTTTTGGGCTCGATCCGAAATCAATAGGTGTGAGAAATTGGACAATTCAAGTTCCACGGCAGTTCGTTCCTAATTGGAGTGGTTGGTGTATTCCATACTTCTAGCGATTGGATTTCACTCAAAACTCACCAAATGACTCCTCCCACCATATTATCATGTTGCCCAAGTTTTGGGCTCGATCCGAACTCAATAGGTGTGAGAAATTGGACAATTTAAGTTCAACGGCAGTTCGTTCCTAATTGTAGTGGTTGTTGTATCCCATACTTCTAGCGATTGGATTTCACTCAAAACTCACCAAATGACTCCTCCCACCATATTATGATGTTGCCCAAGTTTTGGGCTCGATCCGAAATCAATAGGTGTGAGAAATTGGACAATTCAAGTTCCACGGTAGTTCGTTCCTAATTGCAGCGGTTGGTGTATTCCATACTTCTAGCGATTGGATTTCACTCAAAACTCTCCAAATGACTCCTCCCACCATATTATGATGTTGCCCAAGTTTTGGGCTCGATACGAAATCAATAGGTGTGAGAAATTGGACAATTCAAGTTCAACGGCAGTTCGTTTCTAATTGGAGTGGTTGGTGTATTCCATACTTCTAGCGATTGGATTTCACTCAAAACTCACCAAATGACTCCTCCCACCATATTATGATGTTGCCCAAGTTTTCGGCTCGATCCGAAATCAATAGGTGTGAGAAATTGGACAATTCAAGTTCAACGGCAGTTCGTTCCTAATTGGAGTGGTCGGTATATTCCATACTTCTAGCGATTGGATTTCACTCAAAACTCACCAAATGACTCCTCCCACCATATTATGATGTTGCCCAAGTTTTGGGCTCGATCCGAAATCAATAGGTGTGAGAAATTGGACAATTCAAGTTCAACGGCAGTTCGTTCCTAATTGGAGTGGTCGGTATATTCCATACTTCTAGCGATTGGATTTCACTCAAAACTCACCAAATGACTCCTCCCACCATATTATGATGTTGCCCGAGTTTTGGGCTCGATCAGAAATCAATAGGTGTTCCAAATTGGACAATTCAAGTTCAACGGCAGTTCGTTCCTAATTGGAGTGGTTGGTGTATTCCATACTTCTAGCGATTGGATTTCACTCAAAACTCGCCAAATGACTCCTCCCACCATATTATGATGTTGCCCAAGTTTTGGGCTCGATACGAAATCAATAGGTGTGAGAAATTGGACAATTCAAGTTCAACGGCAGTTCGTTCCTAATTGGAGTGGTTGGTGTATTCCATACTTCTAGCGATTGGATTTCACTCAAAACTCACCAAATGACTCCTCCCACCATATTATGATGTTGCCCAAGTTTTCGGCTCGATCCGAAATCAATAGGTGTGAGAAATTGGACAATTCAAGTTCAACGGCAGTTCGTTCCTAATTGGAGTGGTCGGTATATTCCATACTTCTAGCGATTGGATTTCACTCAAAACTCACCAAATGACTCCTCCCACCATATTATGATGTTGCCCAAGTTTTGGGCTCGATCCGAAATCAATAGGTGTGAGAAATTGGACAATTCAAGTTCAACGGCAGTTCGTTCCTAATTGGAGTGGTCGGTATATTCCATACTTCTAGCGATTGGATTTCACTCAAAACTCACCAAATGACTCCTCCCACCATATTATGATGTTGCCCAAGTTTTGGGCTCGATCCGAAATCAATAGGTGTGAGAAATTGGACAATTCAAGTTCAACGGCAGTTCGTTCCTAATTGGAGTGGTCGGTATATTCCATACTTCTAGCAATTGGATTTCACTCAAAACTCACCAAATGACTCCTCCCACCATATTATGATGTTGCCCAAGTTTTGGGCTCGATCCGAAATCAATAGGTGTGAGAAATTGGACAATTCAAGTTCAACGGCAGTTCGTTCCTAATTGGAGTGGTTGGTGTATTCCATACTTCTAGCGATTGGATTTCACTCAAAACTCACCAAATGACTCCTCCCAACATATTATGATGTTGCCCAAGTTTTGGGCTCGATCAGAAATCAATAGGTGTTCCAAATTGGACAATTCAAGTTCAACGGCAGTTCGTTTCTAATTGGAGTGGTTGGTGTATTCCATACTTCGAGCGATTGGATTTCACTCAAAACTCACCAAACGACTCCTCCCACCATATTATGATGTTGCCCAAGTTTTGGGCTCGATCCGAAATCAATAGGTGTGAGAAATTGGACAATTCAAGTTCAACGGCAGTTCGTTCCTAATTGGAGTGGTCGGTATATTCCATACTTCTAGCAATTGGATTTCACTCAAAACTCACCAAATGACTCCTCCCACCATATTATGATGTTGCCCAAATTTTGGGCTCGATCCGAAATCAATAGGTGTGAGAAATTGGACAATTCAAGTTCAATGGCAGTTCGTTCCTAATTGGAGTGGTTGGTGTATTCCATACTTCTAGCGATTGGATTTCACTCAAAACTCACCAAATGACTCCTCCCACCACATTATGATGTTGCCCAAGTTTTGGGATCGATCCGAAATCAATAGGTGTTCCAAATTGGACAGTTCAAGTTCAACGGCAGTTCGTTCCTAATTGGAGTGGTTGGTGTTTTCAATACTTCTAGCTATTGGATTTCACACAAAACTCACCAAATGAGTCCTCCCACCATATTATGATGTTGCCCAAGTTTTGGGCTCGATCCGAAATCAATAGGTGTGAGAAATTGGACAATTCAAGTTCAACGGCAGTTCGTTCCTAATTGGAGTGGTTGGTGTATTCCATACTTCTAGCGATTGGATTTCACTCAAAACTCACCAAATGACTCCTCCCACCATATTAGGATGTTGCACAGGTTTGGGGTTCGATCCGAAATCAATAGGTGTGAGAAATTGGACAATTCAAGTTCAACGGCAGTTCGTTCCTAATTGGAGTGGTTGGTGTATTCCATAATTCTAGCGATTGGATTTCACTCAAAACTCACCAAACGACTCCTCCCACCATATTATGATGTTGCCCAAGTTTTGGGCTCGATCTGAAATCAATAGGTGTGAGAAATTGGACAATTCAAGTTCAACGGCAATTCGTTCCTAATTGGAGTGGTTGGTGTATTCCATAATTCTAGCGATTGGATTTCACTCAAAACTCACCAAATGACTCCTCCCACCATATTATGATGTTGCCCAAGTTTTGGGCTTGATCCGAAATCAATAGGTGTGAGAAATTGGACAATTCAAGTTCAACGGCAATTCGTTCTTAAGTGGAGTGGTTCGTGTATTCCATACTTCTAGCTAACGGATTTCACTCAAAACTCACCATATGACTCCTCCCACCATATTATGATGTTGCCCAAGTTTTGGGCTCGTTCCGAAATCAATAAGTGTGAGAAATTGGACAATTCAAGTTCAACGGCAGTTCGTTCCTAATTGGAGTGATCGGTCTATTCCATACTTCTAGCGATTGGATTTCACTCAAAACTCACCAAATGACTCCTCCCACCATATTATGATGTTGCCCAAGTTTTGGGCTCGATCAGAAATCAATAGGTGTTCCAAATTGGACAGTTCAAGTTCAACGGCAGTTCGTTCCTAATTGGAGTGGTTGGTGTTTTCAATACTTCTAGCTATTGGATTTCACACAAAACTCACCAAATGAGTCCTCCCACCATATTATGATGTTGCCCAAGTTTTGGGCTCGATCCGAAATCAATAGGTGTGAGAAATTGGACAATTCAAGTCCAACGGCAATTCGTTCCTAATTGGAGTGGTTGGTGTATTCCATACTTCTAGCGATTGGATTTCACTCAAAACTCACCAAATGACTCCTCCCACCATATTATGATGTTGCCCAAGTTTTGGGCTCGATCCGAAATCAATAGGTGTTCCAAATTGAACAATTCAAGTTCCACGGCATTTCGTTCCTAATTGGAGTGGTTGGTGTATTCCAAACTGCTAGCGATTGGATTTCACTCAAAACTCACCAAATGACTCCTCCCACCATATTATGATGTTGCCCAAGTTTTGGGCTCGATCCGAAATCAATAGGTGTTCCAAATTGGACAATTCAAGTTCAACGGCAGTTCGTTCCTAATTGGAGTGGTTGGTGTATTCCATACTTCTAGCTAACGGATTTTACTCAAAACTCACCATATGACTCCTCCCACCATATTATGATGTTGCCCAAGTTTTGGGCTCGATCCGAAATCAATAAGTGTGAGAAATTGGACAATTCAAGTTCCACGGCAGTTCGTTCCTAATTGGAGTGGTTGGTGTATTCCATACTTCTAGCGATTAGATTTCACTCAAAACTCACCAAATGACTCCTCCCACCATATTATGATGTTGCCCAAGTTTTGGGCTCGATCTGAAATCAATAGGTGTGAGAAATTGGACAATTCAAGTTCAACGGCAGTTCGTTCCTAATTGGAGTGGTCGGTATATTCCATACTTCTAGCAATTGGATTTCACTCAAAACTCACCAAATGACTCCTCCCACCATATTATGATGTTGCCCAAGTTTTGGGCTCGATCCGAAATCAATAGGTTTGAGAAATTGGACAATTCAAGTTCCACGGCAGTTCGTTGCTAATTCGAGTGGTTGTTGTATCCCATACTTCTAGCGATTGGATTTCACTCAAAACTCATCAAATGACTCCTCCCACCATATTATGATGTTGCCCAAGTTTTATGCTCGATCCGAAATCAATAGGTGAGAGAAATTGGACAATTCAAGTTCAACGGCAGTTCGTTCCTAATTGGAGTGGTCGGTGTATTCCATACTTCTAGCGATTGGATTTCACTCAAAACTCACCAAATGACTCCTCCCACCATATTATGATGTTGCCCAAGTTTTGGGCTCGATCCGAAATCAATAGGTGTGAGAAATTGGACAATTCATGTTCAACGGCAGTTCGTTCCTAATTGGGGTGGTCGGTGTATTCCATACTTCTAGCGATTGGATTTCACTCAAAACTCACCAAATGACTCCTCCCACCATATTATGATGTTGCCCAAGTTTTGGGCTCGATCCTAAACCAATAGGTGTGAGAAATTGGACAATTCAAGTTCAACGGCAGTTCGTTCCTAATTGGAGTGGTTGGTGTATTCCATACTTCTAGCGATTGGATTTCACTCAAAACTCACCAAATGACTCCTCCCACCATATTATGATGTTGCCCAAGTTTTGGGCTCGATCCTAAACCAATAGGTGTGAGAAATTGGACAATTCAAGTTCAACGGCAGTTCGTTCCTAATTGGAGTGGTTGGTGTATTCCATACTTCTAGCGATTGGATTTCACTCAAAACTCACCAAATGACTCCTCCCACCATATTATGATGTTGCCCAAGTTTTGGGCTCGAACCGAAATAAATAGGTGTTCCAAATTGGACAATTCAAGTTCAACGGTAGTTCGTTCCTAATTGGAGTGGTTGGTGTATTCCATACTTCTAGCGATTGGATTTCCCTCAAAACTCTCCAAATGACTACTCCCACCATATTATGATGTTTCCCAAGTTTTGGGCTCGATCCGAACTCAATAGGTGTGAGAAATTGGACAATTTAAGTTCATCGGCAGTTCGTTCCTAATTGGAGTTGTTGGTGTATTGCATACTTCTAGCGATTGGATTTCACTCAAAACTCCCCAAATGACTTCTCCCACCATATTATCATGTTGCACAAGTTTGGGGTTCCATCCGATACCAATAGGTGTGAGAAATTGGACAATTCAAGTTCAACGACAGTTATTTCCTAATTGGAGTGGTTGGTGTATTCCATACTTCTAGCGATTGGATTTCACTCAAAACTCACCAAATCACTCCTCCCACCATATTATGATGTTGCCCAAGTGTTGGGCTCGATCCGAAATCAATAGGGGTTCCAAATTGGACAATTCAAGTTCAACGGTAGTTCGTTCCTAATTGGAGTGGTTGGTGTATTCCATACTTCTAGCGATTGGATTTCACTCAAAACTCATCAAATGACTCCTCCCACCATATTATGATGTTGCCCAAGTTTTGGGCTCGATCCGAAATCAATAGGTGTTCCAAATTGGACAATTCAAGTTCACCGGCATTTCGTTCCTAATTGGAGTGGTTGGTGTATTCCATACTTCTAGCGATTGGATTTCACTGAAAACTCACCAAATGACTCCTCCCACCGTATTATGATGTTGCCCAAGTTTTGGGCTCAATCCGAAATCAATAGGTGTGAGAAATTGGACAATTCAAGTTCAACGGCAGTTCATTCCGAATTGGAGTGGTTGGTGTATTCCATACTTCTAGCGATTGGATTTCACTGAAAACTCCCCAAATGACTCCTCCCACCATATTATGATGTTGCCCATGTTTTGGGCTCGATCCGAAATCAATAGGTGTTCCAAATTGGACTATTCAAGTTGAACGGCAGTTCGTTCCTAATTGGAGTGGTTGGTGTATTCCATACTTCTAGCGATTGGATTTCACTCAAAACTCACCAAATGACTCCTCCCACCATATTATGATGTTGCCCAAGTTTTTGGCTCGATCCGAAATCAATAGGTGTTCCAAATTGGACAATTCAAGTTCAACGGCAGTTCGTTCCTAATTGGAGTTGTTGGGGTATTCCATACTTCTAGCGATTGGATTTCACTCAAAACTCACCAAATGACTCCTCCCACCATATTATGATGTTGCCCAAGTTTTGGGCTCGATCTGAAATCAATCGGTGTGAGAAATTGGACAGTTCAAGTTCAACGGCTGTTCGTTCCTAATTGGAGTGGTAGGTGTATTCCATACTTGTAGTGATTGGATTTCACTCAAAACTCACCAAATGACTCCTCCCACCATATTATGATGTTGCCCAAGTTTTGGGCTCGATCCGAAATCAATAGGTGTTTCAAATTGGACAAGTCAAGTTCAACGGCAGTTCGTTCCTAATTGGAGTGGTTGGTGTATTCCATACTTCTAGCTATTGGATTTCACTCAAAACACACCGAATGACTCCTCCCACCATATTATGATGTTGCCCAAGTTTTGGGCTCGATCCGAAATCAATTGGTGTGAGACACTGGACAATTCAAGTTCAACGGCAGTTAGTTCCTAATTGGAGTGGTTGGTGTATTCCATACATCTAGCGATTGGATTTCACTCAAAACTCACCAAATGACTCCTCCCACCATATTATGATGTTGCCCAAGTTTTGGGCTCGATCCGAAATCAATAGGTGTTTCAAATTGGACAAGTCAAGTTCAACGGCAGTTCGTTCCTAATTGGAGTGGTTGGTGTATTCCATACTTCTAGCTATTGGATTTCACTCAAAACACACCGAATGACTCCTCCCACCATATTATGATGTTGCCCAAGTTTTGGGCTCGATCCGAAATCAATTGGTGTGAGACACTGGACAATTCAAGTTCAACGGCAGTTAGTTCCTAATTGGAGTGGTTGGTGTATTCCATACATCTAGCGATTGGATTTCACTCAAAACTCACCAAATGACTCCTCCCACCATATTATGATGTTGACCAAGTTTTGGGCTCGATCCGAAATCAATAGGTGTGAGAAATTGGACAATTCAAGTTCAACGGCAGTTCGTTCCTAATTGGAGTTGTTGGGGTATTCCATACTTCTAGCGATTGGATTTCACTCAAAACTCACCAAATGACTCCTCCCACCATATTATGATGTTGCCCAAGTTTTGGGCTCGATCTGAAATCAATCGGTGTGAGAAATTGGACAGTTCAAGTTCAACGGCTGTTCGTTCCTAATTGGAGTGGTAGGTGTATTCCATACTTGTAGTGATTGGATTTCACTCAAAACTCACCAAATGACTCCTCCCACCATATTATGATGTTGCCCAAGTTTTGGGCTCGATCCGAAATCAATAGGTGTTTCAAATTGGACAAGTCAAGTTCAACGGCAGTTCGTTCCTAATTGGAGTGGTTGGTGTATTCCATACTTCTAGCTATTGGATTTCACTCAAAACACACCGAATGACTCCTCCCACCATATTATGATGTTGCCCAAGTTTTGGGCTCGATCCGAAATCAATTGGTGTGAGACACTGGACAATTCAAGTTCAACGGCAGTTAGTTCCTAATTGGAGTGGTTGGTGTATTCCATACATCTAGCGATTGGATTTCACTCAAAACTCACCAAATGACTCCTCCCACCATATTATGATGTTGACCAAGTTTTGGGCTCGATCCGAAATCAATAGGTGTGAGAAATTGGACAATTCAAGTTCAACGGCAGTTCGTTCCTAACTGGAGTGGTTGGTGTATTCCATACTTCTAGCGATTGGATTTCACTCAAAACTCACCAAATGACTCCTCCCACCATATTACGATGTTGCCCAAGTTTTGGGCTCGATCCAATATCAATAGGTGTGAGAAATTGGACAATTCAAGTTCAGCGGCAGTTCGTTCCTAATTGGAGTAGTTGGTGTATTCCATACTTCTAGCGATTGGATTTCACTCAAAACTCACCAAATGACTCCTCCCACCATTTTATGATGTTGCCCAAGTTTTGGGCTCGATCCGAAATCAATAGGTGTTCCAAATTGGACAATTCAAGTTCAACGGCAGTTTGTTCCTAATTGGAGTGGTTGGTGTATTCCATACTTCTAGCGATTGGATTTCACTCAAAACTCACCAAATGACTTCTCCCACCATATTATGATGTCGCCCAAGTTTTGGGCTCGATCCGAAATCAATAGGTGTTCCAAATTGGACAATTCAAGTTCAATGGCAGTTCGTTCCTAATTGGAGTGGTTGGTGTATTCCATACTTCTAGCGATTGGATTTCACTCAAAACTCACCAAATGACTCCTCCCACCATATTATGATGTTGCACAAGTTTGGGGTTTCTTCCGAAATCAATAGGTGTGAGAAATTGGACAATTCAAGTTCAATGGCAGTTCGTTCCTAACTGGAGTGGTTGGTGTATTCCATACTTCTAGCGATTGGATTTCACTCAAAACTCTCCAAATGACTACTCCCACCATATTATGATGTTGCCCAAGTTTTGGGCTCGATCCGAACTCAATAGGTGTGAGAAATTGGACAATTTAAGTTCATCGGCAGTTCGTTCCTAATTGGAGTTGTTGGTGTATTGCATACTTCTAGCGATTGGATTTCACTCAAAACTAACCAAATGCCTTCTCCCGGCATATTATCATGTTGCACAAGTTTGGGGTTCCTTCCGAAATCAATAGGTGTGAGAAATTGGACAATTCAAGTTCAACGGCAGTTCGTTCCTAATTGGAGTGGTTGGTGTATTCCATACTTCTAGCGATTGGATTTCACTCAAAACTCACCAAATGACGCCTCCCACCAAATTATGATGTTGCTCAAGTTTTGGGTTCGATCCGAAATCTATAGGTGTGAGAAATTGGACAATTCAAGTTCAACGGCAGTTCATTCCTAATTGAAGTGGTTGGTGTATTCCATACTTCTAGCGAGTGGATTTCACTCAAAACTCACCAAATGACTCCTCCCACCATATTATTATGTTGCCCAAGTTTTGGGCTCGATACGAAATCAATAGGAGTTCCAAATTGGACAATTCAAGTTCAATGGCAGTTTGTTCCTCATTGGAGTGGTTGGTGTATTCCATACTTCTAGCGATTGGATTTCACTCAAAACTCACCAAATCACTCCTCCCACCATATTATGATGTTGCCCAAGTTTTGGGCTCGATCCGAAATCAATAGGGGTTCCAAATTGGACAATTCAAGTTCAACGGTAGTTCGTTCCTAATTGGAGTGGTTGGTGTATTCCATACTTCTAGCGATTGGATTTCAATCAAAACTCATCAAATGACTCCTCCCACCATATTATGATGTTGCCCAAGTTTTGGGCTCGATCCGAAATCAATAGGTGTTCCAAATTGGACAATTCAAGTTCACCGGCAGTTCGTTCCTAATTGGAGTGGTTGGTGTATTCCATACTTCTAGCGATTGGATTTCACTGAAAACTCACCAAATGACTCCTCCCACCGTATTATGATGTTGCCCAAGTTTTGGGCTCAATCCGAAATCAATAGGTGTGAGAAATTGGACAATTCAAGTTCAACGGCAGTTCATTCCGAATTGGAGTGGTTGGTGTATTCCATACTTCTAGCGATTGGATTTCACTGAAAACTCACCAAAGGACTCCTCCCACCATATTTTGATGTTGCCCATGTTTTGGGCTCGATCCGAAATCAATAGGTGTTCCAAATTGGACAATTCAAGTTGAACGGCAGTTCGTTCCTAATTGGAGTGGTTGGTGTATTCCATACTTCTAGCGAGTGGATTTCACTCAAAACTCACCAAATGACTCCTCCCACCATATTATGATGTTGCCCAAGTTTTGGGCTCGATCCGAAATCAATAGGTGTTCCAAATTGGACAATTCAAGTTCAACGGCAGTTCGTTCCTAATTGGAGTGGTTGGGTATTCCATACTTCTAGCGATTGGATTTCACTCAAAACTCACCAAATGACTCCTCCCACCATATTATGATGTTGCCCAAGTTTTGGGCTCGATCTGAAATCAATCGGTGTGAGAAATTGGACAGTTCAAGTTCAACGGCTGTTCGTTCCTAATTGGAGTGGTTGGTGTATTCCATACTTGTAGTGATTGGATTTCACTCAAAACTCACCAAATGACTCCTCCCACCATATTATGATGTTGCCCAAGTTTTGGGCTCGATCCGAAATCAATAGGTGTTCCAAATTGGACAAGTCAAGTTCAACGGCAGTTCGTTCCTAATTGGAGTGGTTGGTGTATTCCATACTTCTAGTGTTTGGATTTCACTCAAAACTCACCAAATGACTCCTCCCACCATATTATGATGTTGCCCAAGTTTTGGGCTCGGTCCGAAATCAATAGGTGTGAGAAATTGGATAATTCAAGTTGAACGGCAGTTCGTGTTGTTAATAATATGTTAACTCGCAATTGTACGGGGCAATTAGTAGTATAGCAAGACAAGTACGAGGTCGTACCCACGAAGACTGAGAAGTTCAAATTAGTTATGTATTTTAGATTACCGAATTCAAGAAGTTAGGAAGTTAAATCTAAAATAGAATTTAGAGTGAGTTTGAAAACAAATGCAGCAAGATTAAAATGAACTTTGAAGTGAGAATGCTTGTGATTATAGAAAGAAATGAACAAACTGAAATTGCAACGGA
The DNA here is from genome assembly GCF_965620075.1 of Prunus avium. Lineage (NCBI taxonomy): Eukaryota > Viridiplantae > Streptophyta > Magnoliopsida > Rosales > Rosaceae > Prunus > Prunus avium. Next base: position 3,791,627 of record NC_142287.1, read on the forward strand.
AAGCAAGTAAACAAAAGTTACAAAGGGTGGTTTTGAAGGTTAAAACAGAGGTTTGGAGACTAGGGCATTCGATTCACCATAACAATTCAATTCTGGGTTATAAAGATTCAAGTAACAAGTCTAATTCAGATTCAAAGATTGATTCTAGCTAAAGTATGATTAGGCCATGGTGTTTGGTCCTAACCTTGTGTTCCTAATTCCCTAATTTGATCATTTGTTGTCTAACCTAAAATTAAGCATTAGGAACCCATTAAGCATAGAAGAACATTTTAAACAACCAAGTATGTATCTAATCCCTGTTGTCGAATGTCCATACATACTCTTCCTATTCATAGTTCAATTCGAATTAAAGCATGGTGTATACTCTTAATTCAAACCAAGATAGTTAACAAACAAGTTCTAATGGTGATAAATCATTCAAACAAGCATGTTAACTTATAAGCATAATGAATAAGAACATGAATCATGAATCAAACTTGAAACTCCGAACTTATAAACCCAGAATATTCATGTTAGGTTACATCGAAGCCCTAGTTATGGATTTAGCTACTCATAATGGAAAAGAGACTTGAACAGAAATGAGAAAACATAATGAATGCAATAAGAGTAGAAAAACCCTTTTTCTGAAGTTCTTGTGGTGTCCAAGGCTTCTCCAAGTGCTTCTCCACTTCTAATGCTTCTCCAAGAGCTTCCCCACTTCTAGAAAGATGTATGAAGGATATGGAGGTGATTTGGGATGAGTTTGAGTGAGTGGTGATGGCTAAGGAAGATGAAATTCATAGGGAAATGGAAGAGAAGAAAGCTGGAGTTGTTTTGGTGATTGTTGGAGTGTTTGGGATTGTGAGAGTGTTTGAGGATGGTTGGAGTGAATTGTGGAGTTGTGAATCTCAGGATTTGTTGTTTCTTGAATGTGGAATGGATGTGGTATTTATAGGGAGAGGGGAGTGATAAATCTGAATTCAATATGGCTAATGCATTCAACACTTGCATTATAAAATCTAAATTGGTTGATGCACTTCACTAATGCATACAACACTTGCATTATAAAATCTGAATTGGTTGATGCACTTCATCAATAAATCCCACCAGCAGCCCTAGCTCATCTTCATGTCACCATGACCAAGCTTCCAACCAGCTACAATAGCTCATGCCTAGCTCACCATGACCAAGCTTCCAACCAGCTCATCCTCATGTCAGCATGACCAGCAACTTCAAGGGCTTACGAATTGGGCTAGGCTGAATCAAATGAAGACTTTAAGATGTCCATTGTGAAGTTCAGAATGTGTATGATCCAACCACACAGGTATTGGCCCAATCCAAGCTCGGAGGAGGAAGTTAAGGCCGAAACAAATTGTTAACTCGTTTTGCTCGCTGACAAAAATCCATCCTGAGCATGGGTCTGTGTTTGCTAGGTGACGGACTCCAGATTTATCCAATGGGGCTGAATTTTGGATATGTTAGTACAAACCCATTGGAACACCTTTCATGAAGAATGCGGCCTCATCCGAGCTGTGTAGGTTGCTGAAACAGATCTTACAATGTGAACCACGAAACTGGACTGGCAAGGGGCTGTAGGAAAAATGAGTTTGTCTTTAAGCACTTCTTCCATTCATCCAAATTAGGCCTTAACATGCTTGAATTGCAAGAATTATGCTCTCTTGCTATTTTGGCCTACAAAACACACAAAGGGAGGCAAATAACTTATAAATCTAGGAAACTAAGCAAAAGAAGTAAGAAAATAGGGCATGTATATGTATGAAATTATGAGCTTAACAGTTCGTTCCGAATTGGAGTGGTTGGTGTATTCCATACTTCTAGCGATTGGATTTCACTCAAAACACACCAACTGACTCCTCCCACCATATTATGATGTTGCCCAAGTTTGGGGCTCGATCCGAAATCAATAGGTGTGAGAAATTGGACAATTCAAGTTCAACGGCAATTCGTTCCTAATTGGAGTGGTTGGTGTATTCTATACTTCTAGCGATTGGATTTCACTCAAAACTCACCAAATGACTCCTCCCACCATATTATGATGTTGCCCAAGTTTTGAGATCGATCCGAAATGAATAGGTGTGAGAAATTGGACAATTCAAGTTCAACGGCAGTTCGTTCCTAATTGGAGTGGTTGGTGTATTCCATACTTGTAGCGATTGGATTTCACTCAAAACTCACCAAATGACTCCTCCCACCATATTATGATGTTGCCCAAGTTTTGGGCTCGATCCGAAATCAATAGGTGTTCCAAATTGGACAATTCAAGTTCAACGGAAGTTCGTTCCTAATTGGAGTGGTTGGTGTATTCCATACTTCTAGCGTTTGGATTTCACTCAAAACTCTCCAAATGACTCCTCCCACCATATTATGATGTTGCCCAAGTTTTGGGCTCGGTCCGAAATCAATAGGTGTGAGAAATTGGACAATTCAAGTTCAACGGCAGTTCGTGTTGTTAATAATATGTTAACTCGCAATTGTACGGGGCAATTAGTAGTATAGCAAGACAAGTACGAGGTCGTACCCACGAAGACTGAGAAGTTCAAATTAGTAGTATAGCAAGACAAGTACGAGGTCGTACCCACCATATTATGATGTTGCCCAAGTTTTAGGCTCGACCCGAAATCAATAGTTGTGAGAAATTGGACAATTCAAGTTCAACGGCAGTTCGTTCCTAATTGGAGTGGTTGGTGTATTCCATACTTCTAGCGATTGGATTTCACTCAAAACTCACCAAATGACTCCTCCCACCATATTATAATGTTGCCCAAGTTTTGGGCTGGACCCGAAATCAATAGGTGTGAGAAATTGGACAATTCAAGTTCAACGGCAGTTCATTCCTAATTGGAGTGGTTGGTGTATTCCATACTTCTAGCGATTGGATTTCACTCAAAACACACCGAATGACTCCTCCCACCATATTATGATGTTGCCCAAGTGTTGGGCTCGATCCGAAATCAACAGGTGTTCCAAATTGGAAAATTCAAGTTCAACGGCAGTTCGTTCCTAATTGGAGTGGTTGGTGTATTATATACTTCTAGCGATTGGATTTCACTCAAAACTCACCAAATGACTCCTCCCACCATATTATGATGTTGCCCAAGTTTTGAGATCGAACCGAAATGAATAGGTGTGAGAAATTGGACGATTCAAGTTCAACGGCAGGTCGTTCCTAATTGGAGTGGTTGGTGTATTCCATACTTCTAGCGATTGGATTTCACTCAAAACTCACCAAATGACTCCTCCCACCATATTATGATGTTGCCCAAATTTGGGGCTCGATCCGAAATCAATAGGTGTGAGAAATTGGACAATTCAAGTTCAATGGCAGTTCGTTCCTAATTGGAGTGGTTGGTGTATTCTATACTTCTAGCGATTGGATTTCACTCAAAACTCACCAAATGACTCCTCCATCCATATTATGATGTTGCCCAAGTTTTGGGCTCGACCCGAAATCAATAGGTGTTAGAAATTGGACAATTCAAGTTCAACGGCAGTTCGTTCCTAATTGGAGTGGTTGGTGTATTCCATACTTCTAGCGATTGGATTTCAGTCAAAACACACCGAATGACTCCTCCCACCATATTATGATGTTGCCCTAGTGTTGGCTCGATCCGAAATCAACAGGTGTTCCAAATTGGAAAATTCAAGTTCAACGGCAGTTCGTTCCTAATTGGAGTGGTCGGTGTATTCTATACTTCTAGCGATTGGATTTCACTCAAAACTCACCAAATGACTCCTCCCACCATATTATGATGTTGCCCAAGTTTGGGGCTCGATCCGAAATCAATAGGTGTGAGAAATTGGACAATTCCAGTTCAACGGCAGTTCGTTCCAAATAGGAGTGGTTGGTGTATTCTATACTTGTAGCGATTGGATTTCACTCAAAACTCACCAAATGACTCCTTCCACCATATTATGATGTTGCCCAAGTTTTGGGCTCGACCCGAAATCAAAAGGTGTGAGAAATTGGACAATTCAAGTTCAACGGCAGTTCGTTCCTAATTTGAGTGGTTGGTGTATTCCATACTTCTAGCGATTGGATTTCACTCAAAACCCACCGAATGACTCCTCCCACCATATTATGATGTTGCCCTAGTTTTGGGCTCGATCCGAAATCAATAGGTGTGAGAAATTGGACAATTCAAGTTCAACGGCAGTTCGTTCCTAATTGGAGTGGTTGGTGTATTCCATACTTCTAGCGATTGGATTTCACTCAAAACTCACCTAACGACTCCTCCCACCATATTATGATGTTGCCCAAGTTTTGGGCTCGACCCGAAATCAATAGGTGTTAGAAATTGGACAATTCAAGTTCAACGGCAGTTCGTTCCTAATTGGAGTGGTTGGTGTATTCCACACTTCTAGCGATTGGATTTCAGTCAAAACACACCGAATGACTCCTCCCACCATATTATGATGTTGCCCTAGTGTTGGCTCGATCCGAAATCAACAGGTGTTCCAAATTGGAAAATTCAAGTTCAACGGCAGTTCGTTCCAAATTGGAGTGGTTGGTGTATTCTATACTTCTAGCGATTGGATTTCACTCAAAACTCACCAAATGACTCCTCCATCCATATTATGATGTTGCCCAAGTTTTGGGCTCGACCCGAAATCAATAGGTGTTAGAAATTGGACAATTCAAGTTCAACGGCAGTTCGTTCCTAATTGGAGTGGTTGGTGTATTCCGTACTTCTAGCGATTGGATTTCACTCAAAACACACCGAATGACTCCTCCCACCATATTATGATGTTGCCCTAGTGTTGGCTCGATCCGAAATCAATAGGTGTTCGAAATTGGAAAATTCAAGTTCAACGGCAGTTCGTTCCTAATTGGAGTGGTTGGTGTATTCTATACTTCTAGCGATTGGATTTCACTCAAAACTCACCAAATGACTCCTCCATCCATATTATGATGTTGCCCAAGTTTTGGGCTCGACCCGAAATCAATAGGTGTTAGAAATTGGACAATTCAAGTTCAACGGCAGTTCGTTCCTATTTTGAGTGGTTGGTGTATTCCATACTTCTAGCGATTGGATTTCACTCAAAACCCACCGAATGACTCCTCCCACCATATTATGATGTTGCCCTAGTTTTGGGCTCGATCCGAAATCAATAGGTGTGAGAAATTGGACGATTCAAGTTCAACGGCAGTTCGTTCCTAATTGGAGTGGTTGGTGTATTCTATACTTCTAGCGATTGGATTTCACTCAAAACTCACCAAATGACTCCTCCCACCATATTATGATGTTGCCCAAGTTTGGGGCTCGATCCGAAATCAATAGGTGTGAGAAATTGGACAATTCCAGTTCAACGGCAGTTCGTTCCAAATAGGAGTGGTTGGTGTATTCTATACTTGTAGCGATTGAATTTCACTCAAAACTCACCAAATGACTCCTCCCACCATATTATGATGTTGCCCAAGTTTTGGGCTCGACCCGAAATCAAAAGGTGTGAGAAATTGGACAATTCAAGTTCAACGGCAGTTCGTTCCTAATTGGAGTGGTTGGTGTATTCCATACTTCTAGAGATTGGATTTCACTCAAAACCCACCGAATGACTCCTCCCACCATATTATGATGTTGCCCTAGTTTTGGGCTCGATCCGAAATCAATAGGTGTTCGAAATTGGACAATTCAAGTTCAACGGCAGTTCGTTCCTAATTGGAGTGGTTGGTGTATTCCATACTTCTAGCGATTGGATTTCACTCAAAACTCACCAAACGACTCCTCCCACCATATTATGATGTTGCCCAAGTTTTGGGCTCGACCCGAAATCAATAAGTGTTAGAAATTGGACAATTCAAGTTCAACGGCAGTTCGTTCCTAATTGGAGTGGTTGGTGTATTCCATACTTCTAGCGATTGGATTTCACTCAAAACACACCGAATGACTCCTCCCACCATATTATGATGTTGCCCTAGTGTTGGCTCGATCCGAAATCAATAGTTGTTCGAAATTGGAAAATTCAAGTTCAACGGCAGTTCGTTCCAAATTGGAGTGGTTGGTGTATTCTATACTTCTAGCGATTGGATTTCACTCAAAACTCACCAAATGACTCCTCCATCCATATTATGATGTTGCCCAAGTTTTGGGCTCGACCCGAAATCAATAGGTGTTAGAAATTGGACAATTCAAGTTCAACGGCAGTTCGTTCCTAATTGGAGTGGTTGGTGTATTCCGTACTTCTAGCGATTGGATTTCACTCAAAACACACCGAATGACTCCTCCCACCATATTATGATGTTGCCCTAGTGTTGGCTCGATCCGAAATCAATAGGTGTTCGAAATTGGAAAATTCAAGTTCAACGGCAGTTCGTTCCTAATTGGAGTGGTTGGTGTATTCTATACTTCTAGCGATTGGATTTCACTCAAAACTCACCAAATGACTCCTCCATCCATATTATGATGTTGCCCAAGTTTTGGGCTCGACCCGAAATCAATAGGTGTTAGAAATTGGACAATTCAAGTTCAACGGCAGTTCGTTCCTAATTGGAGTGGTTGGTGTATTCCATACTTCTAGCGATTGGATTTCACTCAAAACACACCGAATGACTCCTCCCACCATATTATGATGTTGCCCTAGTGTTGGCTCGATCCGAAATCAATAGGTGTTCGTAATTGGAAAATTCAAGTTCAACGGCAGTTCGTTCCTAATTGGAGTGGTTGGTGTATTCCATACTTCTAGCGATTGGATTTCACTTAAAACTCACCAAATGACTCCTCCCACCATATTATGATGTTGCCCAAGTTTTCGGCTCGATCCGAAATCAATAGGTGTTCCAAATTGGACAATTCAAGTTCAACGACAGTTCGTTCCTAATTGGAGTGGTTGGCGTATTCCATACTTCTCGCGATTGGATTTCACTCAAAACTCACGAAATGACTCCTCCCACCACATTATGTTGTTGCCCAAGTTTTTGGCTCGATCCGAAGTCAGTAGGTGTTCAAAATTGGACAATTCAAGTTCAACGGCGGTTCGTTCCTAATTGGAGTGGTTGGTTAATTCCATACTTCTAGCGATTGGATTTCACTTAAAACTCACCAAATGAGTCCTCCCACCATATTATGATGTTGCCCAAGTTTTGGGCTCGATCCGAAATCAATAGGTGTTCCAAATTGGACAATTCAAGTTCAACGGCTGTTCGTTCCTAATTGGAGTGGTTGGTGTATTCCATACTTCTCGCGATTAGATTTCACTCAAAACTCACGAAATAACTCCTCCCACCACATTATGTTGATGCCCAAGTTTTTGGCTCGATCCGAAGTCAGTAGGTGTTCAAAATTGGACAATTCAAGTTCAACGGCGGTTCGTTCCTAATTGGAGTGGTTGGTGTATTCCATACTTCTAGCGATTGGATTTCACTTAAAACTCACCAAATGAGTCCTCCCACCATATTATGATGTTGCCCAAGTTTGGGACTCGATCCAAAATCAATAGGTGTGAGAAATTGGTCAATTCAATTTCAACGACAGTTTGTTCCTAATTGGAGTGGTTGGTGTATTCCATACGTCTAGCGATTGGATTTCACTAAAAACTCACCAAATGACTCCTCCCACCATATTATGATGTTGCCCAAGTTTTGGGCTCGATCCGAAATCAATAGGTGTTCCAAATTGGACAATTCAAGTTCAACGGCAGTTCGTTCCTAACTGTAGTGGTTGGTGTATTCCATACTTCTAGCGATTGGATTTCACTCAAAACTCACCAAATGACTCCTCCCCCCACATTATGTTGTTGGCCAAGTTTTGGGCACGATCCGAAATCAATAGGTGTTCCAAATTGGACAATTCAAGTTCAACGGCAGTTCGTTCCTAATTGGAGTGGTTGGTGTATTCCATACTTCTAGCGAATGGATTTCACTCAAAACTCACCAAATGACTCCTCCGACCATATTATGATGTTGCCCAAGTTATGGTCTCGATCCGAAATCAATAGGTTTTCCAAATTGGACAATTCAAGTTCAACGGCAGTTCGTTCCGAATTGGTGTGGTTGGTGTATTCCATACTTCTAGCGATTGGATTTCACTCAAAACTCACCAAATGACTCCTCCCACCATATTATGATGTCGCCCATGTTTTGGGCTCGATCCGAATTTAATAGGTGTGAGAAATTGGTCAATTCAATTTGAACGACAGTTTGTTCCAAATTGGAGTGGTTTGTGTATTCCATACTTGTAGCGATTGGATTTCACTCAAAACTCACCAAATGACTCCTCCCACCATATTATGATGTTGCCCAAGTTATGGTCTCGATCCGAAATCAGTAGGTTTTCCAAATTGGACAATTCAAGTTCAACGGCAGTTCGTTCCTAATTGGAGTGGTTGGTGCATTCCATACTTCTAGCGATTGGATTTCTCTCAAAACTCACCAAATGACTCCTCCCACCACATTATGATGTTGCCCAAGTTTTGCGCTCGATCCGAAATTAATAGGTGTGAGAAATTGGACAATTCAAGTTCAACGGCAGTTCGTTCCTAATTGGAGTGGTTGGTGTATTCCATACTTCTAGCGATTGGATTTCACCCAAAACTCACCAAATGACTCCTCCCACCTTATTATGATGTTGCCCAAGTTTTGGGCTCGATCCGAAATCAACAGGTGTTTAAAATTGGACAATTCAAGTTCAACGGCTGTTCGTTCCTAATTGGAGTGGTTGGTGTATTCCATACCTCTAGCGATTGGATTTCACTCAAAACTCACCAAATGACTCCTCCCACCATATTATGATGTCGCCCATGTTTTGGGCTCGATCTGAAATCAATAGGTGTTCCAAATTGGACAATTCATGTTCAACGGCAGTTCGTTCCTAATTGGAGTGGTTGGTGTATTCCATACTTCTAGCGATTGGATTTCTCTCAAAACTCACCAAATGACTCCATCCACCATATTATGATGTTGCCCAAGTTTTGGGCTCGATCCGAAATCAATAGGTGTTCCAAATTGGATAATTCAAGGTCAACGGCATTTCGTTCCTAATTGGAGTGCTTGGTGTATTCCATACTTCTAGCGATTGGATTTCACTCAAAACTCACCAAATGACTCTTCCCACCATATTATGATGTTGCCCAAGTTTGGGGCTCGATCCGAAATCAATAGGTGTGAGAAATTGGACAATTCAAGATCAACGGCAGTTCGTTCCAAATTGTAGTGGTTGGTGTATTCTATACTTCTAGCGATTGGATTTCACTCAAAACTCACCAAATGACTCCTCCCACCATATTATGATGTTGCCCAAGTTTTGGGCTCGATCCGAAATCAATACGTGTGAGAAATTGGTCAATTCAATTTCAACGACAGTTCGTTCCTAATTGGAATGGTTGGTGTATTCCATACGTCTAGCGATTGGATTTCACTCAAAACACACCAAATGACTCCTCCAACCATATTATGATGTTGCCCAAGTTTTGGGCTCGATCCGAAATCAATAGGTGTGAGAAATTGGACATTTCAAGTTCAACGACAGTTCGTTCCTAATTGGAGTGGTTGGTGTATTCCCCACTTCTAGCGATTGGATTTCACTCAAAACTGACCAAATGACTCCTCCCACCATTTTATGATGTTGCCCAAGTTTTGGTCTCGATCCGAAATCAATAGGTGTTCCAAATTGGACAATTCAAGTTCAACGGCAGTTCGTTCCTAATTGGAGTGGTTGGTGTATTCCATACTTCTAGCGATTGGATTTCACTCAAAACTCACCAAATGACTCTTCCCACCATATTATGATGTTTCCCAAGTTTGGGGCTCGATCCGAAATCAATAGGTGTGAGAAATTGGACAATTCAAGATCAACGGCAGTTCGTTCCAAATTGTAGTGGTTGGTGTATTCTATACTTCTAGCGATTGGATTTCACTCAAAACTCACCAAATGACTCCTCCCACCATATTATGATGTTGCCCAAGTTATGGTCTCGATCCGAAATCAATAGGTTTTCCAAATTGGATAATTCAAGTTCAACGGCAGTTCGTTCCTAATTCGAGTGGTTGGTGTATTCCATACTTCTAGCGATTGGATTTCCCTCAAAACTCACCAAATGACTCCTCCCACCATATTATGATGTTGCCCAAGTTTTGGGCTCGATCCGAAATCAATAGGTGTGAGAAATTGGACAATTCAAGTTCAACGGCTGTTCGTTCCTAATTGGAGTGGTTGGTGTATTCCATACTTCTAGCGGTTGGATTTTAGTCAAAACTCACCAAATGACTCCTCCCACCACATTATGTTGTTGCCCAAGTTTTGGGCTCGATCCGAAGTCAGTAGGTGTTCCAAATTGGACAATTCAAGTTTAACGGCACTTCGTTCCTAAAAGGAGTGGTTGGTGAATTCCATACTGCTAGCGATTGGATTTCAATCAAAACTCACCAAATGACTCCTCCCACCATAATATGATATTGCCCAAGTTTTGGGCTAGATCCGAAATCAATACGTGTGAGAAATTGGTCAATTCAATTTCAACGATAGTTCGTTCCTAATTGGAATGGTTGGTGTATTACACACTTCTAGCGATTGGATTTCACTCAAAACACACCAAATGACTCCTCCCACCATATTATGATGTTGCCCAAGTTTTGGGCTCGATCCGAAATCAATAGGTGTGAGAAATTGGACAATTCAAGTTCAACGGCGGTTCGTTCCTAATTGGAGTGGTTGGTGTATTCCATACTTCTAGCGATTGGACTTCACTTAAAACTCACCAAATGACTCCTCCCACCATATTATGATGTTGCCCAAGTTTGGGACTCGATCCAAAATCAATAGGTGTGAGAAATTGGACAATTCAAGTTCAATAGCAGTTCGTTCCTAATTGGAGTGGCTGGTGTATTCCATACTTCTAGCGATTGGATTTCACTCAAAACTCACCAAATGACTCCTCCCACCATATTATGATGTCGCCCAAGTTTTGGGCTCGATCTGAAATCAATAGGTGTTCCAAATTGGACAATTCAAGTTCAACGGCAGTTCGTTCCTAATTGGAGTGGTTGGTGTATTCCATACTTCTAGCGATTGGATTTCTCTCAAAACTCACCAAATGACTCCTCCCACCATATTATGATGTTGCCCAAGTTTTGGGCTCGATCCGAAATCAATAGGTGTGAGAAATTGGACAATTCAAGTTCAACGGCTGTTCGTTCCTAATTGGAGTGGTTGGTGTATTCCATACTTCTAGCGATTGGATTTCACTCAAAACTCACCAAATGACTCCTCCCACCATATTATGTTGTTGCCCAAGTTTTGGGCTCGATCCGAAATCAATAGGTGTTCCAAATTGGACAATTCAAGTTCAACGGCAGTTCGTTCCTAATTGGAGTGGTTGGTGTATTCCATATATCTAGCTATTGGATTTCACTCAAAACTCACCAAATGACTCCTCTCACCATATTATGATGTTGCCCAAGTTTTGGGCTCGATCCGAAATCAATAGGTGTTCAAAATTGGACAATTCAAGTTCAACGGCAGTTCGTTCCTAACTGGAGTGGTTGGTGTATTCCATACCTCTAGCGATTGGATTTCACTCAAAACTGACCAAATGACTCCTCCCACCATATTATGATGTTGCCCAAGTTTTGGGCTCGATCCGAAATCAATAGGTGTGAGAAATTGGACAATTCAAGTTCAACGGCAGTTCGTTCCTAATTGGAGTGGTTGGTGTATTCCATACTTCTAGCGATTGGATTTCACTCAAAACTCACCAAATGACTCCTCCCACCACAATATGATGTTGCCCAAGTTTTGGACTCGATCCGAAATCAATAGGTGTTCCAAATTGGACAATTCAAGTTCAACGGAAGTTCGTTCCTAATTGGAGTGGTTGGTGTATTCCATACTTCTAGCGATTGGATTTCACTCAAAACTCACGAAATGACTCCTCCCACCATATTATGATGTTGCCCAAGTTTTGGACTCGATCCGAAATCAATAGATGTTCCAAATTGGACAATTCAAGTTCAACGGCAGTTCGTTCCTAATTGGAGTGGTTGGTGTATTCCATACTTCTAGCGATTGGATTTCACTCAAAACCCACCAAATGACTCCTCCCGCCATATTTTGATGTTGCCCAAGTTTGGGGCTCGATCCGAAATCAATAGGTGTGAGAAATTGGACAATTCAAGTTCAACGGCAGTTCGTTCCTAATTGGAGTGGTTAGTGTATTCCATACTTCTAGCGATTGGATTTCACTCAAAACTCACCAAATGACTCCTCCCACCATATTATGATGTTGCCCAAGTTTTGGGCTCCATCCGAAATCAATAGGTGTTCCAAATTGGACAATTCAAGTTCAACGGCAGTTCGTTCCTAATTGGAGTGGTTGGTGTATTCCATACTTCTAGCGATTGAATTTCACTGAAAACTCACGAAATGACTCCTCCCACCGTATTATGATGTTGCCCAAGTTTTGGAATCGATCCGAAATCAATAGGTGTGAGAAATTGGACAATTCAAGTTCAACGGCAGTTCGTTCCAAATTGGAGTGGTTGGTGTATTCCATACTTCTAGCGATTGGAGTTCACTCAAAACTCACCAAATGACTCCTCTCACCATATTATGATGTTGCACAAGTTTTGGGCTCGAACCGAACTCAATAGGTGTGAGAAATTGGACAATTTAAGTTCAACGGCAGTTGGTTCCTAATTGGAGTGGTTGGTGTATTCCATACTTCTAGCGATTGGATTTCACTCAAAACTCACCAAATGAATCCTCCCACCATATTATGATGTTGCCCAAGTTTTGGGCTCGATCCGAAATCAATAGGTGTTCCAAATTGGACAATTCAAGTTCAACGGCAGTTCGTTCCTAATTGGAGTGGTTGGTGTATTCCATACTTCTAGCGATTGGATTTCACTCAAAACTCACCAAATGACTCCTCCCACCATATTATGATGTTGCCCAAGTTTTGGGCTCGATCCGAAATCAATAGGTGTTCCAAACTGGACAATTCAAGTTCAACGGCAGTTCGTTCCTAATTAGAGTGGTTGGTGTATTCCATACTTTTAACGATTGGATTTCACTGAAAACTCACCAAATGACTCCTCCCACCATATTATGATGTTACCCAAGTTTGGGGCTCGATCCGAACTCAATAGGTGTGAGAAATTGGACAATTCAAGTTCAACGGCAGTTCGTTCCTAATTGGAGTGGATGGTGTATTCCACACTTCTAGCGATTGGATTTCACTCAAAACTCAACAAATGACTCCTCCCACCATATTATGATGTTGCACAAGTTTGGGGTTCCATCCGAAATCAATAGATGTTCCAAATTGGACAATTCAAGTTCAACGACAGTCCGTTCCTAATTGGAGTGGTTGGTGTATTCCATACTTCTAGCGATTGGATTTCACTCAAAACTCACCAAATGACTCCTCCCACCATATTATGATGTCGCACAAGTTTGGGGTTCTATCCGAAATCAATGGGTGTGAGAAATTGGACAATTCAAGTTCAACGACAGTTCATTCCTAATTGGAGTGGTTGGTGTATTCCATACTTCTAGCGATTGGATTTCACTCAAAACTCACCAAATGACTCCGCCCACCATATTATGATGTTGCTCTAGCTTTGGGCTCGATCCGAAATCAATAGGTGTGAGAAATTGGACAATTTAAGTTCAACGGCAGTTCGTTCCTAATTGGAGTGGTTGGTGTATTCCATACTTCTAGCGATTGGATTTCTCTCAAAACTCACCAAATGACTCCTGCCACCTTATTATGATGTTGCACAAGTTTGGGGTTCCATCCGAAATCAATAGGTGTTCCAAATTGGACAATTCAAGTTCAACGGCAGGTCGTTCCTAATTGGAATGGTTGGTGTATTCCATACTTCTAGCGATTGGATTTCACTCAAAACTCACCAAATGACTCCTCCCACCAGATTATGATGTTGCCCAAGTTTTGGGCTCGATCCGAAATCAATAGGTGTTCCAAATTGGACAACTCAAGTTCAACGGCAGTTCGTTCCTAACTGGAGTGGTTGGTGTATTCCATACTTCTAGTGATTGGATTTCACTCAAAACTCACCAAATGACTCCTCCCACCATATTATGATGTTGCCCAAGTTTGGGGCTCGATCCGAAATCAATAGGTGTGAGAAATTGGACAATTTAAGTTCAACGGCAGTTCGTTCCTAATTGGAGTGGTTGGTGTATTCCATACTCCTAGCGATTGGATTTCACTCAAAACTCACCAAATGACTCCTCCCACCATATTATGATGTTGCCCAAGTTTTGGGCTCGATCCAAAACCAATAGGTGTGAGAAATTGGACAATTTAAGTTCAACAGCAGTTCGTTCCTAATTGGAGTGGTTGGTGTATTCCATACTTATAGCGATTGGATTTCACTCAAAACTCACCAAATGACTCCTCCCACCATATTATGATGTTGCCCAAGTTTGGGGCTCGATCCCAAATCAATAGGTGTTCCAAATTGGACAATTCAAGTTCAACGGAAGTTCGTTCCTAATTGGAGTGGTTGGTGTATTCCATACTTCTAGCGATTGAATTTCACTCAAAACTCACCAAATGACTCCTCTCACCATATTATGATGTTGCACAAGTTTTGGGCTCGAACCGAACTCAATAGGTGTGAGAAATTGGACAATTTAAGTTCAACGGCAGTTGGTTCCTAATTGGAGTGGTTGGTGTATTCCATACTTCTAGCGATTGGATTTCACTCAAAACTCACCAAATGAATCCTCCCACCATATTATGATGTTGCCCAAGTTTTGGGCTCGATCCGAAATCAATAGGTGTTCCAAATTGGACAATTCAAGTTCAACGGCAGTTCGTTCCTAATTGGAGTGGTTGGTGTATTCCATACTTCTAGCGATTGGATTTCACTCAAAACTCACCAAATGACTCCTCCCACCATATTATGATGTTGCCCAAGTTTTGGGCTCGATCCGAAATCAATAGGTCTGAGAAATTGGACAATTCAAGTTCAACAGCAGTTCGTTCCTAATTGGAGTTGTTGGTGTATTCCATATTTCTAGCGATTGGATTTCACTCAAAACTCACCAAAGGAATCCTCCCACCATATTTTGATGTTGCCCAAGTTTTGGGCTCGATCCGAAATCAATAGGTGTTCCAAATTGGACAATTCATGTTCAACGGCAGTTCGTTCCTAATTGGAGTGGTTGGTGTATTCCATACTTCTAGCGATTGGATTTCACTCAAAACTCACCAAATGACTCCTCCCACCATATTATGATGTTACCCAAGTTTGGGGCTCGATCCGAACTCAATAGGTGTGAGAAATTGGACAATTCAAGTTCAACGGCAGTTCGTTCCTAATTGGAGTGGTTGGTGTATTCCACACTTCTAGCGATTGGATTTCACTCAAAACTCAACAAATGACTCCTCCCACCATATTATGAAGTTGCCCAAGTTTGGGGCTCGATCCGAAATCAATAGGTGTTCCAAATTGGACAATTCAAGTTCAACGGCAGTTCGTTCCTAATTGGAGTGGTTGGTGTATTCCATACTCCTGGCGATTGGATTTCACTCAAAACTCACCAAATGACTCCTCCCACCATATTATGATGTTGCCCAAGTTTTGGGCTCGATCCGAAATCAATAGGTGTTCCAAACTGGACAATTTAAGTTCAACGGCAGTTCGTTCCTAATTGGAGTGGTTGGTGTATTCCATACTTTTAACGATTGGATTTCACTGAAAACTCACCAAATGACTCCTCCCACCATATTATGATGTTACCCAAGTTTGGGGCTCGATCCGAACTGAATAGGTGTGAGAAATTGGACAATTCAAGTTCAACGGCAGTTCGTTTCTAATTGGAGTGGTTGGTGTATTCCACACTTCTAGCGATTGGATTTCACTCAAAACTCAACAAATGACTCCTCCCACCATATTATGATGTTGCACAAGTTTGGGGTTCCATCCGAAATCAATAGATGTTCCAAATTGGACAATTCAAGTTCAACGACAGTCCGTTCCTAATTGGAGTGGTTGGTGTATTCCATACTTCTAGCGATTGGATTTCACTCAAAACTCACCAAATGACTCCTCCCACCATATTATGATGTCGCACAAGTTTGGGGTTCTATCCGAAATCAATGGGTGTGAGAAATTGGACAATTCAAGTTCAACGACAGTTCATTCCTAATTGGAGTGGTTGGTGTATTCCATACTTCTAGCGATTGGATTTCACTCAAAACTCACCAAATGACTCCGCCCACCATATTATGATGTTGCTCTAGCTTTGGGCTCGATCCGAAATCAATAGGTGTTCCAAATTGGACAACTCAAGTTCAACGGCAGTTCGTTCCTAATTGGAGTGGTTGGTGTATTCCATACTTCTAGCGATTGGATTTCACTCAAAACTCACCAAATGACTCCTCCCACCATACTATGATGTTGCCCAAGTTTTGGACTCGATCCGAAATCAATAGGTGTGAGAAATTGCACAATTCAAGTTCAACGGCAGTTCGTTCCTAATTGGAGTGGTTGGTGTATTCCATACTTCTAGCAATTGGATTTCACTCAAAACTCACCAAATGACTCCTCCCCACATATTGTGATGTTGCCCAAGTTTTGGGCTCGATCCAAAATCAATAGGTGTTCCAAATTGGACAATTCAAGTTGAACGGCAGTTCGTTCCTAATTGGAGTGGTTGGTGTATTCCATACTTCTAGCGATTGGATTTCACTCAAAACTCACCAAATGACTCCTCCCACCATATTATGATGTCGCACAAGTTTGGGGTTCCATCCGAAATCAATGGGTGTGAGAAATTGGACAATTCAAGTTCAACGACAGTTCGTTCCTAATTGGAGTGGTTGGTGTATTCCACACTTCTAGCGATTGGATTTCACTCAAAACTCACCAAATGACTCCTCCCACCATATTATGATGTTGCCCAAGTTTGGGGCTCGATCCGAAATCAATAGGTGTGAGAAATTGGACAATTCAAGTTCAACGGCAGTTCGTTCCTAATTGGAGTGGTTGGTGTATTCTATACTTCTAGCGATTGGATTTCACTCAAAACTCACCAAATGACCCCTCCCACCATATTATGATGTTGCCCAAGTTTTGGGCTCGATCCGAATTCAATAGGTGTTAGAAATTGGACAATTTAAGTTCAACGGCAGTTCGTTCCTACTTGCCGTGGTTGGTGTATTCCATACTTCTAGCGATTGGATTTCACTCAAAACTCACCAAATGACTCCTTCCACCATATTATGATGTTGCCCAAGTTTGGGGCTCGATCCGAAATCAATAGGTGTGAGAAATTGGACAATTCAAGTTCAACAGCAGTTCGTTCCTAATTGGAGTGGTTGGTGTATTCCATACTTCTAGCGATTGGATTTCACTCAAAACTCACCAAATGACTCCTCCCACCATATTATGATGTTGCCCAAGTTTTGGGCTCGATCCGAACTCAATAGGTGTGAGAAATTGGACAATTCAAGTTCAACGGCAGTGCGTTCCTAATTGGAGTGGTTGGTGTATTCCATACTTCTAGCGATTGGATTTCACTCAAAACTCACCAAATGACTCCTTCCACCATATTATGATGTTGCCCAAGTTTTGGGCTCGATCCGAACTCAATAGGTGTGAGAAATTGGACAATTCAAGTTCAACGGCAGTTCGTTCGTAGTTGGAGTGGTTGGTGTATTCCATACTTCTAGCGATTGGATTTCACTCAAAACTCACCAAATGACTCCTCCCACCATATTATGATGTTGCCCAAGTTTTGGGCTCGATCCGAAATCAATAGGTGTAAGAAATTGGACAATTCAAGTTCAACGGCAGTTCGTTCCAAATTGGAGTGGTTGGTGTATTCCATACTTCTAGCGATTGGATTTCACTCAAAACTCACCATATGACTACTCCCACCATATTATGATGTTGCCCAAGTTTTGGGCTCGATCCGAAATCAATAGGTGTTCCAAATTGGACAATCCAAGTTCAACGGCAGTGCGTTCCTAATTGGAGTGGTTGGTGTATTCCATACTTCTAGCGATTGGATTTCGCTCAAAACTCACCAAATGACTCCTTCCACCATATTATGATGTTCCCCAAGTTTTGGGCAGTGCGTTCCTAATTGGAGTGGTTGGTGTATTCCACACTTCTAGCGATTGGATTTCACTCAAAACTCAACAAATGACTCCTCCCACCATATTATGATGTTGCACAAGTTTGGGGTTCCATCCGAAATCAATAGATGTTCCAAATTGGACAATTCAAGTTCAACGACAGTTCGTTCCTAATTGGAGTGGTTGGTGTATTCCATACTTCTAGCGATTGGATTTCACTCAAAACTCACCAAATGACTCCTTCCACCATATTATGATGTTGCCCAAGTTTTGGGCTCGATCCGAATTCAATAGGTGTGAGAAATTGGACAATTCAAGTTCAACGGCAGTTCGTTCGTAGTTGGAGTGGTTGGTGTATTCCATACTTCTAGCGATTGGATTTCACTCAAAACTCACCAAATGACTCCTCCCACCATATTATGATGTTGCCCAAGTTTTGGGCTCGATCCGAAATCAATAGGTGTAAGAAATTGGACAATTCAAGTTCAACGGCAGTTCGTTCCTAATTGGAGTGGTTGGTGTATTCCATACTTCTAGCGATTGGATTTCACTCAAAACTCACCAAATGACTACTCCCACCATATTATGATGTTGCCCAAGTTTTGGGCTCGATCCGAAATCAATAGGTGTTCCAAATTGGACAATCCAAGTTCAACGGCAGTGCGTTCCTAATTGGAGTGGTTGGTGTATTCCATACTTCTAGCGATTGGATTTCACTCAAAACTCACCAAATGACTCCTTCCACCATATTATGATGTTCCCCAAGTTTTGGGCAGTGCGTTCCAAATTGGAGTGGTTGGTGTATTCCACACTTCTAGCGATTGGATTTCACTCAAAACTCAACAAATGACTCCTCCCACCATATTATGATGTTGCACAAGTTTGGGGTTCCATCCGAAATCAATAGATGTTCCAAATTGGACAATTCAAGTTCAACGACAGTTCGTTCCTAATTGGAGTGGTTGGTGTATTCCATACTTCTAGCGATTGGATTTCACTCAAAACTCACCAAATGACTCCTCCCACTATATTATGATGTTGCCCAAGTTTTGGGCTCGATCCGAAATCAATAGGTGTGAGAAATTGGACAATTCAAGTTCAACGGCAGTTCGTTCCTAATTGGAGTGGTGGGTGTATTCCATACTTCTAGCGATTGGATTTCACTCAAAACTCACCAAATGACTCCTCCCACCATATTATGATGTTGCACAAGTTTAGGGTTCCATCCGAAATCAATAGGTGTGAGAAACTGGACAATTCAAGTTCAACGACACTTCGTTCCTAATTGGAGTGGTTGGTGTATTCCATACTTCTAGCGATTGGATTTCACTCAAAACTAACCAAATGACTCCTCCCACCAAATTACGATGTTGCCCAAGTTTTGGGCTCGATCCGAAACCAATAGGTGTTCCAAATTGGACAATCCAAGTTTCCGGCAGTGCGTTCCTAATTGGAGTGATTGGTGTATTCCATACTTCTAGCGATTGGATTTCACTCAAAACTCACCAAATGACTCCTCCCACCATATTATGATGTTGCCCAAGTTTTGGGCTCGATCCGAACTCAATAGGTGTGAGAAATTGGACAATTCAAGTTCAACGGCAGTTCGTTCCTAGTTGGAGTGGTTGGTGTATTCCATACTTCTAGCGATTGGATTTCACTCAAAACTCACCAAATGACTCCTTCCACCATATTATGATGTTGCCCAAGTTTTGGGCTCGATCCGAAATCAATGGGTGTCAGAAATTGGACAATTCAAGTTCAACGACAGTTCGTTCCTAATTGGAGTGGTTGGTGTATTACATACTTCTAGCGATTGGATTTCTCTCAAAACTCACCAAATGACTCTTCCCACCATATTACGATGTTGCCCAAGTTTTGGGCTCGATCCGAAATCAATAGGTGTTCCAAATTGGACAATCCAAGTTCAACAGCAGTGCGTTCCTAATTGGAGTGGTTGGTGTATTCCATACTTCTAGCGATTGGATTTCACTCAAAACTCACCAAATGACTCCTCCCACCATATTATGATATTGCCAAAGTTTGGGGTTCGATCCGAAATCAATAGGTGTCATAAATTGGACAATTCAAGTTCAACGGCAGTTCGTTCCTAATTGGAGTGGTTGGTGTATTCTATACTTCTAGCGATTGGATTTCACTCAAAACCCACCAAATGACTCCTCCCACCATATTATGATGTTGCCCAAGTTTTGGTCTCGATCCGAAATCAATAGGTGTTCCAAATTGGACAATTCAAGTTCAACGGCAATTCGTTCCTAATTGGAGTGGTTGGTGTATTCCATACTTCTAGCGATTGGATTGCACTCAAAACTCACCAAATGACTCCTCCCACCATATTATGATGTTGCCCAAGTTTTGGGTTCGATCCGAAATCAATAGGTGTTCCAAATTGGACAATTCAAGTTCAACGGCAATTCGTTCCAAATTGGAGTGGTTGGTGTATTCCATACTTCTAGCGATTGGATTTCATTCAAAACTCACCAAATGACTTCTCCCACCATATTTTGACGTTGCGCAAGTTTTGGGCTCGGTCCGAAATCAATAGGTGTGAGAAATTGGACAATTCAAGTTCAACAGCAGTTCGTTCCAAATTGGAGTGGTTGGTGTATTCCATACTTCTAGCGTTTGGATTTCATTCGAAACTCACCAAATGACTTCTCCCACCATATTTTGTTGTTGCCCAAGTTTTGGGCTCGATCCGAAATCAATAGGTGAGAGAAATTGGACAATTCAGGTTCAACGGCAGTTCGTTCCTAATTGGAGTGGTTGGTGTATTCCAAACTTCTAGCGATTGGATTTCACTCAAAACTCACCAAATGACTCCTCCCACGATATTATGATGTTGCCCAAGTTTGGGGCTCGATCCGAAATCAATAGGGGTGAGAAATTGGACAATTCAAGTTTAACGGCAGTTCGTTCCTAATTGGAGTCGTTGTTGTATTCCATACTTCTAGCGATTGGATTTCACTCAAAACTAAGTAAATGACTCCTCCCACCATATTATGATGTTTCCAAAGTTTTGGTCTCGATCTGAAATCAATAGGTGTTCCAAATTGGACAATTCAAGTTCAACGGCAGTTCGTTCCTAATTGGAGTGGTTGGTGTATTCCGTACTTCTAGCGATTGAATTTCACTCAAAACTCAACAAATTACTCCTCCCACCATATTATGATATTGCCAAAGTTTGGGGTTCGATCCGAAATCAATAGGTGTGAGAAATTGGACAATTCAAGTTCAACGGCAGTTCGTTCCTAATTGGAGTGGTTGGTGTATTCTATACTTCTAGCGATTGGATTTCACTCAAAACTGACCAAATGACTCCTCCCACCATATTATGATGTTGCCCAAGTTTTGGTCTCGATCCGAAATCAATAGGTGTTCCAAATTGGACAATTCAAGTTCAACGGCAATTCGTTCCTAATTGGAGTGGTTGGTGTATTCCATACTTCTAGCGATTGGATTGCACTCAAAACTCACCAAATCACTTCTCCCACCACATTATGATGTTGCCCAAGTTTTGGGTTCGATCCGAAATCAATAGGTGTTCCAAATTGGACAATTCATGTTCAACGGCAGTTCGTTCCAAATTGGAGTGGTTGGTGTATTCCATACTTCTAGCGATTGGATTTCATTCAAAACTCACCAAATGACTTCTCCCACCATATTTTGATGTTGCCCAAGTTTTGGGCTCGGTCCGAAATCAATAGGTGTGAGAAATTGGACAATTCAGGTTCAACGGCAGTTCGTTCCTAATTGGAGTGGTTGGTGTATTCTATACTTCTAGCGATTGGATTTCACTCAAAACTCACCAACTGACTCCTCCCACCATATTATGATGTTTCCCAAGTTTTGGGCTCGGTCCGAAATCAACAGGTGTTCCAAATTGGACAATTCAAGTTCAACGGCAGTTCGTTCCTAATTGGAGTGGTTGGTGTATTCCATACTTCTAGCGATTGGATTTCATTCAAAACTCACCAAATGACTCCTCCCACCATATTATGATGTTGCCCAAGTTTTGGGCTCGATCCGAACTCAATAGGTGTGAGAAATTGGACAATTTAAGTTCCACAGCAGTTCGTTCCTAATTGGAGTGGTTGGTGTATTCCATACTTCTAGCGATTGGATTTCACTCAAAACTCACCAAATGACTCCTCGCACCATATTATGATGTTGCCCAAGTTTGGGGCTCGATCCGAAATCAATAGGTGTTCCAAATTGGACAATTCAAGTTCAACGGCAGTTCGTTCCTAATTGGAGTGGTTGGTGTATTCCATACTTCTAGCGATTGGATTTCACTCAAAACTCACCAAATAACTCCTCCCTCCAAGCTATGATGTCGCACAAGTTTGGGGTTCCATCCGAAATCAATGGGTGTGAGAAATCGGACAATTCAACTCCCACGACAGTTCATTCCTAATTGGAGTGGTTGGTGTATTCCATACTTCTAGCGATTGGATTTCACTCAAAACTCACCAAATGACACCTCCCACATTATTATGATGTTGCCCAAGTTTTAGGCTCGATCCGAACTCAATAGGTGTTAGAAATTGGACAATTCAAGTTCAACGGCAGTTCGTTCCTAATTGGAGTGGTTGGTGTATTCCATACTTCTAGCGATTGGATTTCCCTCAAAACTCACCAAATGACTCCTCCCACCATATTATGATGTCGCACAAGTTTGGGGTTCCATCCGAAATCAATGGGTGTGAGAAATTGGACAATTCAAGTTCATCGACAGTTCGTTCCTAATTGGAGTGGTTGGTGTATTCCATACTTCTAGCGATTCGATTTCACTCAAAACTCACCAAATGACACCTCCCACCATATTATGATGTTGCCCAAGTTTTAGGCTCGATCCGAACTCAATAGGTGTTAGAAATTGGACAATTCAAGTTCAACGGCAGTTCGTTCCTAATTGGAGTGGTTGGTGTATTCCATACTTCTAGCGATTGGATTTCACTCAAAACTCACCAAATGACTCCTCCCACCATATTATGATGTTGCCCAAGTTTAGGGCTCGATCTGAAATCAATAGGTGTGAGAAATTGGACAATTCAAGTTCAACGGCAGTTCGTTCCTAATTGGAGTCGTTGGTGTATTCCATACTTCTAGCGATTGGATTTCACTCAAAACTCACCAAATGACTCCTCCCACCATATTATGATGTTGCCCAAGTTTTGGGCTCGATCCGGAATCAATAGCTGTGAGAAATTGGACAATTCAAGTTCAACGGCAGTTCGTTCCTAATTGGAGTGGTTGGTGTATTCCATACTTCTAGCGATTGGATTTCATTCAAAACTCACCAAATGACTCCTCCCCCCATATTATGATGTTGCCCAAGTTTTGGGCTCGATCCGAACTCAATAGGTGTTAGAAATTGGACAATTCAAGTTCAACGGCAGTTCGTTCCTAATTGGAGTGGTTGGTGTATTCCATACTTCTAGCGATTGGATTTCACTCAAAACTCACCAAATGACTCCTCCCACCGTATTATGATGTTGCCCAAGTTTTGGGCTTGATCCGAAATCAACAGGTGTTCAAAATTAAACAATTCAAGTTCAACGGCAGTTCGTTCCTAATTGGAGTGGTTGGTGTTTTCCATACTTCTAGCGATTGTATTTCACTCAAAACTCACCAAATGACTCCTCCCGCCATATTATCATGTTGCACAAGTTTGGGGTTCCATCCGAAATCAATAGGTGTGAGAAATTGGACAATTCAAGTTCAACGACAGTTCGTTCCTAATTGGAGTGGTTGGTGTATTCCATACTTGTAGCGATTGGATTTCTCTCAAAACTCACCAAATGACTCCTCCCACCATATTATGATGTTGCCCAAGTTTTGGGCTTGATCCGAAATCAACAGGTGTTCCAAATTAAACAATTCAAGTTCAACGGCAGTTCGTTCCTAATTGGAGTGGTTGGTGTTTTCCATACTTCTAGCGATTGGATTTCCCTCAAAACTCACCAAATGACTCCTCCCACCATATTATGATGTTGCCCAAGTTTGGGGCTCGATCCGAAATCAATAGGTGTGAGAAATTGGACAATTCAAGTTCAACGGCAGTTCGTTCCTAATTGGAGTGGTTGGTGTATTCTATACTTCTAGCGAATGGATTTCACTCAAAACTCACCAAATGACTGCTCCCACCATATTATGATGTTGCCCAAGTTTTGGTCTCGACCCGAAATCAATAGGTGTTCCAAATTGGACAATTCAAGTTCAACGGCAATTCGTTCCTAATTGGAGTGGTTGGTGTATTCCATACTTCTAGCGATTGGATTGCGCTCAAAACTCACCAAATCACTTCTCCCACCATATTATGATGTTGCCCAAGTTTTGGGTTCGATCCGAAATCAATAGGTGTTCCAAATTGGACAATTCATGTTCAACGGCAGTTCGTTCCAAATTGGAGTGGTTGGTGTATTCCATACTTCTAGCGATTGGATTTCATTCAAAACTCACCAAATGACTTCTCCCACCATATTTTGATGTTGCCCAAGTTTTGGGCTCGGTCCGAAATCAATAGGTGTGAGAAATTGGACAATTCAGGTTCAACGGCAGTTCGTTCCTAATTGGAGTGGTTGGTGTATTCTATACTTCTAGCGATTGGATTTCACTCAAAACTCACCAAGTGACTCCTCCCACCATATTATGATGTTTCCCAAGTTTTGGGCTCGGTCCGAAATCAACAGGTGTTCCAAATTGGACAATTCAAGTTCAACGGCAGTTCGTTCCTAATTGGAGTGGTTGGTGTATTCCATACTTCTAGCGAATGGATTTCATTCAAAACTCACCAAATGACTCCTCCCACCATATTATGATGTTGCCCAAGTTTTGGGCTCGATCCGAACTCAATAGGTGTGAGAAATTGGACAATTTAAGTTCAACGGCAGTTCGTTCCTAATTGGAGTGGTTGGTGTATTCCATACTTCTAGCGATTGGATTTCACTCAAAACTCACCAAATGACTCCTCCCGCCATATTATCATGTTGCACAAGTTTGGGGTTCCATCCGAAATCAATAGGTGTGAGAAATTGGACAATTCAAGTTCAACGACAGTTCGTTCCTAATTGGAGTGGTTGGTGTATTCCATACTTCTAGCGATTGGATTTCACTCAAAACTCACCAAATGACTCCTCCCACCATATTATCATGTTGCACAAGTTTGGGGTTCCATCCGAAATCAATAGGTGTGAGAAATTGGACAATTCAAGTTCAACGACAGTTCGTTCCTAATTGGAGTGGTTGGTGTATTCCATACTTCTAGCGATTGGATTTCTCTCAAAACTCACCAAATGACTCCTCCCACCATATTATGATGTTGCCCAAGTTTTGGGCTTGATCCGAAATCAACAGGTGTTCCAAATTAAACAATTCACGTTCAACGGCAGTTCGTTCCTAATTGGAGTGGTTGGTGTTTTCCATACTTCTAGCGATTGGATTTCCCTCAAAACTCACCAAATGACTCCTCCCACCATATTATGATGTTGCCCAAGTTTGGGGCTCGATCCGAAATCAATAGGTGTGAGAAATTGGACAATTCAAGTTCAACGGCAGTTCGTTCCTAATTGGAGTGGTTGGTGTATTCTATACTTCTAGCGATTGGATTTCACTGAAAACTCACCAAATGACTCCTCCCACCATATTATGATGTTGCCTAAGTTTTGCGCTCGATCCGAAATCAATAGGTGTGAGAAATTGGACAATTAAAGTTCAACGGCAGTTCGTTCCTAATTGGAGTGGTTGGTGTATTCCATACTTCTAGCGATTGGATTTCACTCAAAACTCACCAAATGACTCCTCCCACCATATTATGATGTTGCCCAAGTTTAGGGCTCGATCCGAAATCAATAGGTGTGAGAAATTGGACAATTCAAGTTCAACGGCAGTTCGTTCCTAATTGGAGTGGTTGGTGTATTCCATACTTCTAGCGATTGGATTTCACTCAAAACTCACCAAATGACTCCTCCCACCATATTATGATGTTGCCCAAGTTTTGGGCTCGATCCGGAATCAATAGGTGTGAGAAATTGGACAATTCAAGTTCAACGGCAGTTCGTTCCTAATTGGAGTGGTTGGTGTGTTCCATACTTCTAGCGATTGGATTTCATTCAAAACTCACCAAATGACTCCTCCCACCATATTATGATGTTGCCCAGGTTTTGGGCTCGATCCGAACTCAATAGGTGTTAGAAATTGGACAATTCAAGTTCAACGGCAGTTCGTTCCTAATTGGAGTGGTTGGTGTATTCCATACTTCTAGCGATTGGATTTCACTCAAAACTCACCAAATGACTCCTCCCACCATATTATGATGTCGCACAAGTTTGGGGTTCCATCCGAAATCAATGGGTGTGAGAAATTGGACAATTCAAGTTCAACGACAGTTCGTTCCTAGTTGGAGTGGTTGGTGTATTCCATACTTCTAGCGATTGGATTTCACTCAAAACTCACCGAAAGACTCCTCCCACCATATTATGATGTTGCCCAAGTTTTGGGCTTGATCCGAAACCAATAGGTGTTCCAAATTGGACAATCCAAGTTCACGGCAGTGCGTTCCTAATTGGAGTGGTTGGTGTATTCCATTCTTCTAGCGATTGGATTTCACTCAAAACTCACCAAATGACTCCTCCCACCATATTATGATGTTGCCAAAGTTTTGGGCTCGATCCGAACTCAATAGGTGTTAGAAATTGTACAATTTAAGTTCAACGGCAGTTCGTTCCTAATTGGAGTGGTTGGTGTATTCCATACTTCTGGCGATTGGATTCACTCAAAACTCACCAAATGACTCCTCCCACCATATTATGATGTTGCCCAAGTTTGGGGTTCCATCCGAAATCAATAGGTGTGAGAAATTGGACAATTCAAGTTCAACGACAGTTCGTTCCTAATTGGAGTGGTTGGTGTATTCCATACTTTTAGCGATTGGATTTCACTCAAAACTCACCAAATGACTCCTCCCACCATATTATGATGTTGCACAAGTTTGGGGTCCATCCGAAATCAATAGGTGTGAGAAATTGGACAATTCAAGTTCAACGACAGTTCGTTCCTAATTGGAGTGGTTGGTGTATTCCATACTTCTAGCGATTGGATTTCACTCAAAACTCACCAAATGACTCCTCCCACCATATTATGATGTTGCACAAGTTTGGGGTTCCATCCGAAATCAATAGGTGTCAGAAATTGGACAATTCAAGTTCAACAACAGTTCGTTCCTAATTGGAGTGGTTGGTGTATTCCATACTTCTAGCGATTGGATTTCACTCAAAACTCACCAAATGACTCCTCCCACCATATTATGATGTTGCCCAAGTTTTGGGCTTGATCCGAAATCAACAGGTGTTCCAAATTGGACAATTCAAGTTCAACGGAAGTTCGTTCCCAGTTGGAGTGGTTGGTGTATTCTATACTTCTAGCGATTGGATTTCCCTCAAAACTCACCAAATGACTCCTCCCACCATATTATGATGTTGCCCAAGTTTGGGGCTCGATCCGAAATCAATAGGTGTGAGAAATTGGACAATTCAAGTTCACGGGCAGTTCGTTCCTAATTGGAGTGGTTGGTGTATTCTATACTTCTAGCGATTGGATTTCACTCAAAACTCACCAAATGACTCCTCCCACCATATTATGATGTTGCACAAGTTTTGGGCTCGATCCGAAATCAACAGGTGTGAGAAATTGGACAATTCAAGTTCAATGGCAGTTCGTTCCTAATTGGAGTGGTTGGTGTATTCCATACTTCTAGCGATTGGATTTCACTCAAAACTCACCAAATGACTCCTCCCACCATATTATGATGTTGCCCAAGTTTTGGGCTCTATCCGAAATCAATAGGTGTGAGAAATTGGACAATTCAAGTTCAACGGCAGTTCGTTCCTAATTGGAGTGGTTGGTGTATTCCATACTTCTAGCGATTGGATTTCACCCAAAACTCACCAAATTACTCCTCCCACCATATTATGATGTTGCCCAAGTTTTGGGCTCGATCCGAAATCAATAGGTGTGAGAAATTGGACAATTGAAGTTCAACGGCAGTTCGTTTCTAATTGGAGTGGTTGGTGTATTCCACACTTCTAGCGATTGGATTTCACTCAAAACTCACCAAATGACTCCTCCCTCCATGTTATGTTGTTGCCCAAGTTTTGGGCTCGATCCGAAATCAGTAGGTGTGAGAAATTGGACAATTTAAGTTCGACGGCAGTTCGTTCCTAATTGGAGTGGTTGGTGTATTCCATACTTCTAGAGATTGGATTTCACTCAAAACTCACCAAATGACTCCTCCCACCATATTATGATGTTGCCCAAGTTTTGGGCTCGATCCGAACTCAATAGGTGTTAGAAATTGGACAATTCAAGTTGCACGGCAGTTCATTCCTAATTGGAGTGGTTGGTGTATTCCATACTTCTAGCGATTGGATTTCACTCAAAACTCACCAAATGACTCCTCCCACCATATTATGATGTTGCCCAAGTTTTGGGCTCGATCCGAAATCAATAGGTGTTCCAAATTGGACAATTCAAGTTCAGCGGCAGTTCGTTCCTAATTGGAGTGGTTGGGGTATTCCATACTTCTATCGATTGGATTTCACTCAAAACTCACCAAATGACTCCTCCCACCATATTATGATGTTGCCCAAGTTTTGGGCTCGATCCGAAATCAATCGGTGTGAGAAATTGGACAATTCAAGTTCAACGGCTGTTCGTTCCTAATTGGAGTGGTTGGTGTATTCCATACTTGTAGCGATTGGATTTCACTCAAAACTCACCAAATGACTCCTCCCACCATATTATGATGTTGCCCAAGTTTTGGGCTCGATCCGAAATCAATAGGTGTTCCAAATTGGACAATTCAAGTTCAGCGGCAGTTCGTTCCTAATTGGAGTGGTTGGTGTATTCCATACTTCTAGCGTTTGGATTTCACTCAAGACTCATCAAATGACTCCTCCCACCATATTATGATGTTGCCCAAGTTTTGGGCTCGGTCCGAAATCAATAGGTGTGAGAAATTGGACAATTCAAGTTCAATGGCAGTTCGTGTTGTTAATAATATGTTAACTCGCAATTGTACGGGGCAATTAGTAGTATAGCAAGACAAGTACGAGGTCGTACCCACGAAGACTGGGAAGTTCAAATTAGTTATGTATTTTAGATTACCGAATTCAAGAAGTTAGGAAGTTAAATCTAAAATAGAATTTAGAGTGAGTTTGAAAACAAATGCAGCAAGATTAAAATGAACTTCGAAGTGAGAATGCTTGTGATTATAGAAAGAAATGAACAAACTGAAATTGCAACGGAAAGCAAGTAAACAAAAGTAACAAAGGGTGGTTTTGAAGGTTAAAACACAGGTTTGGAGACTAGGGCATTCGATTCACCATAACAATTCAATTCTGGGTTATAAAGATTCAAGTAACAAGTCTAATTCAGATTCAAAGATTGATTCTAGCTAAAGTATGATTAGGCCATGGTGTTTGGTCCTAACCTTGTGTTCCTAATTCCCTAATTTGATCATTTGTTGTCTAACCTAAAATTAAGCATTAGGAACCCATTAAGCATAGAAGAACATTTTAAACAACCAAGTATGTATCTAATCCCTGTTGTCGAATGTCCATACATACTCTTCCTATTCATAGTTCAATTCGAATTAAAGCATGGTGTATACTCTTAATTCAAACCAAGATAGTTAACAAACAAGTTCTAATGGTGATCAATCATTCAAACAAGCATGTTAACTTATAAGCATAATGAATAAGAACATGAATTATGAATCAAACTTGAAACTCCGAACTTATAAACCCAGAATATTCATGTTAGGTTACATCGAAGCCCTAGTTATGGATTTAGCTACTCATAATGGAAAAGAGACTTGAACAGAAATGAGAAAACATAATGAATGCAATAAGAGTAGAAAAACCCTTTTTCTGAAGTTCTTGTGGTGTCCAAGGCTTCTCCAAGTGCTTCTCCACTTCTAATGCTTCTCCAAGAGCTTCCCCACTTCTAGAAAGATGTATGAAGGATATGGAGGTGATTTGGGATGAGTTTGAGTGAGTGGTGATGGCTAAGGAAGATGAAATTCGTAGGGAAATGGAAGAGAAGAAAGCTGGAGTTGTTTTGGTGATTGTTGGAGTGTTTGGGATTGTGAGAGTGTTTGAGGATGGTTGGAGTGAATTGTGGAGTTGTGAATCTCAGGATTTGTTGTTTCTTGAATGTGGAATGGATGTGGTATTTATAGGGAGAGGGGAGTGATAAATCTGAATTCAATATGGCTAATGCATTCAACACTTGCATTATAAAATCTAAATTGGTTGATGCACTTCACTAATGCATACAACACTTGCATTATAAAATCTGAATTGGTTGATGCACTTCATCAATAAATCCCACCAGCAGCCCTAGCTCATCTTCATGTCACCATGACCAAGCTTCCAACCAGCTACAATAGCTCATGCCTAGCTCACGATGACCAAGCTTCCAACCAGCTCATCCTCATGTCAGCATGACCAGCAACTTCAAGGGCTTACGAATTGGGCTAGGCTGAATCAAATGAAGACTTTAAGATGTCCATTGTGAAGTTCAGAATGTGTATGATCCAACCACACAAATATTGGCCCAATCCAAGCTCGGAGGAGGAAGTTAAGGCCGAAACAAATTGTTAACTCGTTTTGCTCGCTGACAAAAATCCATCCTGAGCATGGGTCTGTGTTTGCTAGGTGACGGACTCCAGATTTATGCAATGGGGCTGAATTTTGGATATGTTATAGTACACACCCATTGGAACACCTTTCATGAAGAATGCGGCCTCATCCGAGCTGTGTAGGTTGCTGAAACAGATCTTACAATGTAACCCACGAAACTGGACTGGCAAGGGGCTGTAGGAAAAATGAGTTTGTCTTTAAGCTCTTCTTCCATTCATCCAAATTAGGCCTTAACATGCTTGAATTGCAAGAATTATGCTCTCTTGCTCTTTTGGCCTACAAAACACACAAAGGGAGGCAAATAACTTATAAATCTAGGAAACTAAACAAAAGAAGTAAGTAAATAGGGCATGTATATGTATGAAATTATGAGCTTAACAGTTCGTTCCGAATTGGAGTGGTTGGTGTATTCCATACTTCTAGCGATTGGATTTCACTCAAAACTCACCAAATGACTCCTCCCACCATATTATGATGTTGCCCAAGTTTGGGGCTCGATCCGAAATAAATAGGTGTGAGAAATTGGACAATTCAAGTTCAACGGCAGTTCGTTCCTAATTGGAGTGGTTGGTGTATTCCATACTTCTAGCGATTGGATTTCACTCAAAACTCAATAAATGACTCCTCCCACCATATTATGATGTTGCCCAAGTTTTAGTCTCGATCCGAAATCAATAGGTGTTTCAAATTGGACAATTCAAGTTCAACGGCAGTTCGTTCCTAATTGGAGTGGTTGGTGTATTCCATACTTCTAGCGATTGGATTTCACTCAAAACTCACCAAATGACTCCTCCCACCATATTATGATGTTGCCCAAGTTTTGGGCTCGATCCGATATCAATAGGTGTGAGAAATTGGACAATTCAAGTTCAACGGCAGTTCGTTCCAAATTGGAGTGGTTGGTGTATTCCATACTTCTAGCAATTGGATTTCACTCAAAACTCACCAAATGACTCCTCCCACCATATTATGATGTTGCCCAAGTTTTGGGTTCGATCCGAAATCAATAGGTGTGAGAAATTGGACAATTCAAGTTCAACGGCAGTTCGTTCCTAATTGGAGTGGTTGGTGTATTCCACACTTCTAGCGATTCGATTTCACTCAAAACTCACCAAATGACTCCTCCCACCATATTATGATGTTGCCCAAGTTTTGGGCTTGATCCGGAATCAACAGGTGTTCCAAATTGGACAATTCAAGTTCAACGGCAGTTCGTTCCTAATTGGAGTGGCTGGGGTATTCCATACTTCTAGCAATTGGATTTCACTCAAAACTCACCAAATGACTCCTCCCACCATATTATGATGTTGCCCAAGTTTTGGGCTCGATCCGAAATCAATAGGTGTTCCAAATTGGACAATTCAAGTTCCACGGCAGTTCGTTCCTAATTGGAGTGGTTGGTGTATTCCAAACTTCTAGCGATTGGATTTCACTCAAAACTCACCAAATGACTCCTCCCATCATATTATGATGTAGCCCAAGTTTTGGGCTCGATCCGAAATCAATAGGTGTGAGAAATTGGACAATTCAAGTTCAACGGCAGTTCGTTCCTAATTGGAGTGGTTGGTGTATTCCATACTTCTAGCAATTGGATTTCACTCAAAACTCACCAAATGAATCCTCCCACCATATTATGATGTTGCCCAAGTTTTGGGCTCGATCCGAAATCAATAGGGGTTCCAAATTGGACAATTCAAGTTCAACGGCAGTTCGTTCCTAATTGGAGTGGTTGGTGTATTCCATACTTCTAGCAATTGGATTTCACTCAAAACTCACCAAATGACTCCTCCCACCATATTATGATGTTGCCCAAGTTTTGGGCTCGATCCGAAATCAATAGGTGTACCAAATTGGACAATTCAAGTTCCACGGCAGTTCATTCCTAATTGGAGTGGTTGGTGTATTCCATACTTCTAGCGATTGGATTTCACTCAAAACTCACCAAATGACTCCTCCCACCATATATTATGATGTTGCCCAAGTTTTTGTCTCGATCCGAAATCAATAGGTGTGAGAAATTGGACAATTCAAGTTCCACGGCAGTTCGTTCCTAGTTGGAGTGGTTGGTGTATTCCATACTTCTAGCGATTGGATTTCACTCAAAACTCACCAAATGACTCCTCCCACCATATTATGGAGTTGCCCAAGTTTTGGGCTCGATCCGAAATCAACAGGTGTGAGAAATTGGACGATTCAAGTTCAACGGCAGTTCGTTCCTAATTGGAGTGGTTGGTGTATCCCATACTTCTAGCGATTGGATTTCACTCAAAACTCACCAAATGACTCCTCCCACCATATTATGATGTTGCCCAAGTTTTGGGCTCGATCCGAAATCAATAGGTGTGAGAAATTGGACTATTCAAGTTCAACGGCAGTTCGTTCCTAATTGGAGTGGTCGGTGTATTCCATACTTCTAGCGATTGGATTTCACTGAAAACACACCAAATGACTCCTCCCACCATATTATGATGTTGCCCAAGTTTTGGGCTCGATCCGAAATCAATAGGTGTGAGAAATTGGACAATTCAAGTTCAACGGCAGTTCGTTCCTAATTGGAGTGGTTGGTGTATTCCATCCTTCTAGCGATTTGATTTCACTCAAAACTCACCAAATGACTCCTCCCACCATATTATGCAGCCCAAGCTTTGGGCTCGATCCGAAATCAATCGGTGTGAGAAATTGGACAATTCAAGTTCCACGGCAGTTCGTTCCTAATTGGAGTGGCTGGTGTATTCCATACTTCTAGCGATTGGATTTCACTCAAAACTCACCAAATGACTCCTCCCACCATATTATGATGTTACCCAAGTTTTGGGCTCGATCCGAAATCAATAGGTGTTCCAAATTGGACAATTCAAGTTCAACGGCAGTTCGTTCCTAATTGGAGTGGTTGTTGTATCCCATACTTCTAGCGATTGGATTTCACTCAAAACTCGTCAAATGACTCCTCCCACCATATTATGATGTTGCCCAAGTTTTGAGCTCGATCCGAAATCAATAGGTGTGAGAAATTGGACAATTCAAGTTCAACGGCAGTTCGTTCCTAATTGGAGTGGTCGGTGTATTCCATACTTCTAGCGATTGGATTTCACTCAAAACTCACCAAATGACTCCTCCCACCATATTATGATGTTGCCCAAGTTTTGGGCTCGATCCGAAATCAATAGGTGTGAGAAATTGGACAATTCAAGTTCCACGGCAGTTCGTTCCTAATTGGAGTGGTTGGTGTATTCCTAACTTCTAGCGATTGGATTTCACTCAAAACTCACCAAATGACTCCTCCTACCATATTATGATGTTGCCCAAGTTTTGGGCTCGATCCGAAATCAATAGGTGTGAGAAATTGGACAATTCAAGTTCCACGGCAGTTCGTTCCTAGTTGGAGTGGTTGGTGTATTCCATACTTCTAGCGATTGGATTTCACTCAAAACTCACCAAATGACTCCTCCCACCATATTATGGAGTTGCCCAAGTTTTGGGCTCGATCCGAAATCAACAGGTGTGAGAAATTGGACGATTCAAGTTCAACGGCAGTTCGTTCCTAATTGGAGTGGTTGGTGTATCCCATACTTCTAGCGATTGGATTTCACTCAAAACTCACCAAATGACTCCTCCCACCATATTATGATGTTGCCCAAGTTTTGGGCTCGATCCGAAATCAATAGGTGTTCGAAATTGGACTATTCAAGTTCAACGGCAGTTCGTTCCTAATTGGAGTGGTCGGTGTATTCCATACTTCTAGCGATTGGATTTCACTCAAAACACACCAATTGACTCCTCCCACCATATTATGATGTTGCCCAAGTTTTGGGCTCGATCCGAAATCAATAGGTGTGAGAAATTGGACAATTCGAGTTCAACGGCAGTTCGTTCCTAATTGGAGTGGTTGGTGTATTCCATACTTCTAGCGATTGGATTTCACTAAAAACTCAACAAATGACTCCTCCCATCATATTATGATGTTGCCCAAGTTTTGGTATCGATCCGAATTCAATAGGTGTTCCAAATTGGACAATTCAAGTTCAACGGCACTTCGTTCCTAATTGGAGTGGTTGGTGTATTCCATACTTCTAGCGATTGGATTTCACTCAAAACTCACCAAATGACTCCTCGCACCGTATTATGATGTTGCCCCAGTTTTGGGCTCGATCCGAAATCAATAGGTGTTCGAAATTGGACAATTCAAGTTCAACGGCAGTTCGTTTCTAATTGGAGTGGTTGGTGTATTCCATACTTCTAGCGATTGGATTTCACTCAAAATTCACCAAATGACCCGTCCCACCATATTATGATGTTGCCCAAGTTTTGGGCTCGATCCGAAATCAATAGGTGTTCCAAATTGGACAATTCAAGTTCAACGACAGTTCGTTCCTTATTGGAGTGGTTGGTGTATTCCATACTTCTAGCGATTGGATTTCACTAAAAACTCAACAAATGACTCCTCCCACCATATTATGATGTTGCCCAAGTTTTGATCTCGATCCGAAATCGATAGGTGTTCGAAATTGGACAATTCAAGTTCAACGGCAGTTCGTTCCTAATTGGAGTGGTTGGTGTATTCCATACTTCCAGCGATTGGATTTCACTCAAAACTCACCAAATGAATCCTCCCACCATATTATGATGTTGCACAAGTTTGGGGTTCGATCCGAAATCAATAGGTGTGAGAAATTGGACAATTCAAGTTGAACGACAGTTCAATCCTAATGGGAGTGGTTGGTGTATTCCACACTTCTAGCGATTGGATTTCACTCAAAACTCACCAAATGACTCCTCCCACCATATTATGACGTTGCCCAACTTATGGTCTCGATCTGAAATCAATAGGTGTGACAAATTGGACAATTCAAGTTCAACGACAGTTCGTTCCTTATTGGAGTGGCTGGTGTTTTCCATACTTGTAGCGATTGGATTTCACTAAAAACTCACCAAACGACTCCTCCCACCATATTATGATGTTGCCCAAGTTTTGGTCTCGATCCGAAATCAATAGGTGTTCCAAATTGGACAATTCAAGTTCAACGGCAGTTCGTTCCTAATTGGAGTGGTTGGTGTATTCCATACTTCTAGCGATTGGATTTCACTGAAAACTCACCACATGACTCCTCCCACCATATTATGATGTTGCCCAAGTTTTGGGATCGATCCGAAATCAATCGGTGTGAGAAATTGGACAATTCAATTTCAACGATAGTTTGTTCCTAATTGGAGTGGAGTGTGTATTCCATACTTCTAGCGATTGGATTGCACTCAAAACTCACCAAACGACTCCTCCCACCATATTATGATGTTGTCCAAGTTTTGGGCTCGATCCGAAATCAATAGGTGTTCGAAATTGGACAATTCAAGTTCAACGGCAGTTCGTTTCTAATTGGAGTGGTTGGTGTATTCCATACTTCTAGCGATTGGATTTCACTCAAAATTCACCAAATGACCCGTCCCACCATATTATGATGTTGCCCAAGTTTTGGGCTCGATCCGAAATCAATAGGTGTTCCAAATTGGACAATTCAAGTTCAACGGCAGTTCGTTCCTAATTGGAGTGGTTGGTGTATTCCGTACTTCTAGCGATTGGATTTCACTCAAAACTCACCAAATGACTCCTCCCACCATATTATGATGTTGGCCAAGTTTGGGGCTCAGTCCGAAATCAATAGGTGTGAGAAATTGGACAATTCAAGTTGAACGACAGTTCAATCCTAATGGGAGTGGTTGGTGTATTCCACACTTCTAGCGATTGGATTTCACTCAAAACTCACCAAATGACTCCTCCCACCATATTATGACGTTGCCCAACTTATGGTCTCGATCTGAAATCAATAGGTGTGACAAATTGGACAATTCAAGTTCAACGACAGTTCGTTCCTTATTGGAGTGGCTGGTGTTTTCCATACTTGTAGCGATTGGATTTCACTAAAAACTCACCAAACGACTCCTCCCACCATATTATGATGTTGCCCAAGTTTTGGTCTCGATCCGAAATCAATAGGTGTTCCAAATTGGACAATTCAAGTTCAACGGCAGTTCGTTCCTAATTGGAGTGGTTGGTGTATTCCATACTTCTAGCGATTGGATTTCACTGAAAACTCACCACATGACTCCTCCCACCATATTATGATGTTGCCCAAGTTTTGGGATCGATCCGAAATCAATCGGTGTGAGAAATTGGACAATTCAATTTCAACGATAGTTTGTTCCTAATTGGAGTGGAGTGTGTATTCCATACTTCTAGCGATTGGATTGCACTCAAAACTCACCAAACGACTCCTCCCACCATATTATGATGTTGTCCAAGTTTTGGGCTCGATCCGAAATCAATAGGTGTTCGAAATTGGACAATTCAAGTTCAACGGCAGTTCGTTTCTAATTGGAGTGGTTGGTGTATTCCATACTTCTAGCGATTGGATTTCACTCAAAATTCACCAAATGACCCGTCCCACCATATTATGATGTTGCCCAAGTTTTGGGCTCGATCCGAAATCAATAGGTGTTCCAAATTGGACAATTCAAGTTCAACGGCAGTTCGTTCCTAATTGGAGTGGTTGGTGTATTCCGTACTTCTAGCGATTGGATTTCACTCAAAACTCACCAAATGACTCCTCCCACCATATTATGATGTTGGCCAAGTTTGGGGCTCAGTCCGAAATCAATAGGTGTGAGAAATTGGACAATTCAAGTTCAACGGCAGTTCGTTCCTAATCGGAGTGGTTGGTGTATTCCATACTTCTAGCGATTGGATTTCACTCAAAACTCACCAAATGACTCCTCCCACGATATTATGATGTTGCCCAAGTTTTGGGCTCTATCCGAAATCAATAGGTGTTCCAAATTGGACAATTCAAGTTCAACGGCAGTTCGTTCCTAATTCGAGTGGTTGGTGTATTCCATACTTCGAGCGATTGGATTTCACTCAAAACTCACCAAATGACTCCTCCCACCATATTATGATGTTGCCCAAGTTTTGGGCTCAATCCGAAATTAATAGGTGTGAGAAATTGGACATTTCAAATTCAACGGCAGTTCATTCCTAATTGGAGTGGTTGGGGTATTCCATACTTCTAGCAATTGGATTTCACTCCAAACTCCCCAAATGACTCCTCCCACCATATTATGATGTTCCCCAAGATTGGGGCTCGATCCGAAATCAATAGGTGTGAGAAATTGGACAATTCAAGTTCAACGGGAGTTCGTTCCTAATTGGAGTGGTTGGTGTATTCCATACTTCTAGCGATTGGATTGCACTCAAAACTCACCAAACGACTCCTCCCACCATATTATGATGTTGTCCAAGTTTTGGGCTCGATCCGAAATCAATAGGTGTTCGAAATTGGACAATTCATGTTCAACGGCAGTTCGTTTCTATTTGGAGTGGTTGGAGTTTTCCATACTTCTAGCGATTGCATTTCACTCAAAACTCACCAAATGACTCCTCCCACCATATTATGATGTTGCCCCGTTTTTGGGCTCGATCCGAAATCAATAGGTGTGAGAAATTGGACAATTCAAGTTCAACAACAGTTCGTTCCTAATGGGAGTGGTTGGTGTATTCCATACTTCTAGCAATTGGATTTCACTCAAAACTCACCAAATGACTCCTCCCACCATATTATGATGTTGCCCAAGTTTTGGGCTCGATCCGAAATCAATAGGTGTGAGAAATTGGACAAGTCAAGTTCAACGGCAGTTCGTTCCTAATTGGAGTGGTTGGTGTATTCCATACTTCTAGCGATTGGATTTCACTCAAAACTCACCAAATGACCCCTCCCACCATATTATGATGTTGCCCAAGTTTTCGGCTCGATCCGAAATCTATAGGTGTTCCAAATTGGACAATTCAAGTTCAACGGCAGTTCGTTCCTAATTGGAGTGGTTGGTGTATTCCGTACTTCTAGCGATTGGATTTCACTCAAAACTCACCAAATGACTCCTCCCACCATATTATGATGTTGGCCAAGTTTGGGGCTCAGTCCGAAATCAATAGGAGTGAGAAATTGGACAATTCAAGTTCAACGGCAGTTCGTTCCTAATCGGAGTGGTTGGTGTATTCCATACTTCTAGCGATTGGATTTCACTCAAAACTCACCAAATGACTCCTCCCACGATATTATGTTGTTGCCCAAGTTTTGGGCTCTATCCGAAATCAATAGGTGTTCCAAATTGGACAATTCAAGTTCAACGGCAGTTCGTTCCTAATTCGAGTGGTTGGTGTATTCCATACTTCGAGCGATTGGATTTCACTCAAAACTCACCAAATGACTCCTCCCACCATATTATGATGTTGCCCAAGTTTTGGGCTCGATTCGAAATCAATAGGTGTTCCAAATTGGACAATTCAAGTTCAACGGCAGTTCGTTCCTAATTGGAGTGGTTGGTGTATTCCATACGTCTAGCGATTGGATTTCACTCAAAACTCACCAAATAATTCCTCCCACCATATTATGATGTTGCCCAAGTTTTGGGCTCAATCCGAAATCAATAGGTGTGAGAAATTGCACAATTCAAGTTCAACGGCAGTTCGTTCCTAATTGGAGTGGTTGGTGTATTCCATACTTCTAGCGATTGGATTTCACTCAAAACTCACCAAATGACTCCTCCCACCATATTATGATGTTGCCCAAGTTTTGGGCTCGATCCGAACTCAATAGGTGTGAGAAAGTGGAAAATTCAAGTTCAATGGCAGTTCATTCCAAATTGGAGTGGTTGGTGTATTCCATACTTCTAGTGATTGGATTTCACTGGAAACTCACCAAATGACTCCTCCCACCATATTATGATGTTACAAAAGTTTTGGGCTCGATCCGAAATCAATAGGTGTTCCAAATTGGACAATTCAAGTTCAACGGCAGTTCGTTCCTAATTGGAGTGGTTGGTGTATTCCACACTTCTAGCGATTGGATTTCACTCAAAACTCACCAAATGACTCATCCCACCATATTATGATGTTACCCAAGTTTTGGGCTCGATCCGAAATCAATAGGTGTTCCAAATTGGATAATTCAAGTTCAACGGCAGTTCGTTCCTAATTGGAGTGGTTGGTGTATTCCATACGTCTAGCGATTGGATATCACTCAAAACTCCCCCAAATAATTCCTCCCACCATATTATGATGTTGCATAAGTTTTGGGCTCAATCCGAAATCAATTGGTGTTAGAAATTGGACAATTCAAGTTCAACCGCAGTTCGTTCCTAATTGGAGTGGTTGGTGTATTCCATACTTCTGGCGATTGGATTTCACCCAAAACTCACCAAATGACTCCTCCCACCATATTATGATGTTGCCCAAATTTTGGGCTCGATCCGAAATCAATAGGTGTTCCAAATTGGATAATTCAAGTTCAACGGCAGTTCGTTCCTAATTGGAGTGGTTGGTGTATTCCATACGTCTAGCGATTGGATTGTTGCTTCGATTCAGCTGCATCAAAATGGATTCAGCTGCATCCTCAACTTGTGATACTCGCAAGTGCACGAGCCGTTTGGTAGTATAGCATATGTAAGTGCGAGGTCGATCCCACGAGGATTGGTGATTGAATGATCCAATTTGTTTCCCCTACACAAAATAGAAATGAAAAAAAAGAAAATAAATAAAACAAGAAAGAATGAAATAACTCAAGCAAATAAGTTCCCAAGTTCAATTAGATTAATGGATTGATTCTAGCTAAAGTATGATTAAGCCATGGTGTTTGGTCAAAACCTTGTGTTCCTAATTCCCTAATTTGATCATTTGTTGTCTAACCTAAAACTAAGCATTAGAAACCCATTAAGCATAGAAGAACAATTTAAACAACCAAGCATGTATCTAATCCCTGTTGTCGAATGTCCATACATACTCTTCTTATTCATAGTTCAATTCGAATTAAAGCATGGTGTCTACTCTTAATTCAAACCAAGATAGCTAACATGCAAGCCTAAATGGTGATCAATCATTCAAACTAGCATATTAACTTATAAGCATAATGAATAAGAACAAAAATCATAATTGAAACTTGGAAACTAATTAAACTTGAATACTTAAGAAAGAATGTACATTACAAATAAAAGTAAAGTAGAACTTGAAAAACTTAAGGAGAATTTCAGCACAAATATTTCATTACAACAATTGAAAACTAGAAAGGAAACTAAGAGAATTTGAGGGAGAGAAGGGAAGGGAGCTCTAGAGAAGTGTTTGAGAGCTCCCCCCCTTGGGGTGTGATTTGAAGCTTGAAGGCTTCTCTATTTATAGGGCTAAGAGGGAGGAACAACATGATGAAATCCAACACCACCATTCCTCTTTTAATACAACCCATAACTCACACTTCATCTTGTCTATGTTAGTGTGGTTGGAATCAATCTCATCCCATACTTCTTTTGCTGCACCTCAAGCTTTCTTCACATGGGATCAAAGGTGATCAATTGTGGCTGCCTTTTGCTGCCAACCCATGTGGTCTTCTTTTGGTTGTTGAACAAAAACGAGTCTTCTGAACCAGACTTGGTGTAGGAAGGCCAGAGGTTTCAACACGTATCCAATGGTGCTCAAATTTGGATATGTTATACTAGACACCCATTGGAACAACTTCTATGAAGAAAGTATTCCCATCGGAGCAGTAGAAGTGTGCGTTTTGGGCCTTGCAAGTTGACAGCCGAACAGAGACTGGAATTGACTTCATTTCATTTCTTTGCTTTACATGCATGCACATGCTTTGTTTATAATAGCTCCAGCATGTACCAACTTGCTCCTTTAGAATTTCATAGCTGGAATGCCTCCCCACTTCACTCATTATGTTGGATCCAAAGTCAGTTGCAGCATGGGTGAGGCACATGGCTTAAAGGAGGAGACAAGGCTCAAAGCTGGCAGCTGCAAATCCTCCTGAGCATGGTTCAGTGTTGGACGGGCTAAGGACTCCACATATGTTCAATTGGGCTGAATGTTGGATATGTTATACTAGACACCCAATTGAACAACTTCTACGAAGAATGTCTCCTCATCCGAGTTGTGCAGATTGCTGAAATGAGACCTGCAAGGTGACTTACGAAACTGGACTGACAAGGAGTCTGGCACAACTTTGGTTTTGTCTTTAAGCTCTTGCTCTTATGCCAATCAGCCCTTAACATGCATGGATTGCATCAAATGTGATCTCTTGCTATCTTAACCTACAAAACACACAAATAGAGGTAAGTGACTCAAAATAAAGAGAAACTAAGCAAAATCACTAAGTAAAGAAGGCAAGCAAGTGTATGAAATTATGGACTTATCAAAACAGAAAATGGATTAAAAGCACAAGTTTAACTCAATAACATAACCAAATCATAAGCTAGAATGGTACAAAATGATATACAATTATGAACCGATCAAATACCCCCAAACCTAGATTTTGCTAGTCCTCGAGCAAAACAAAAGGAAAACAAAGATAAAAACAAAACAAGAAGTTAAGTAAACCACTTCCGCAGGTAACTCGATTGCATTGAGCATATGCAACAAGCCTTTAAACCTCTAGGCATCCCTAGTAGGAGGAGTTGTGTCTCCTGAGGGTTTAACAGATACGACACCCACAAACGTTTTCCTAACTCTACAAAACAAAGTGGTTAGAAAACTTATTAGATTTGTTAGTCCTTAAGCAAAATAAAACAAAAACAAAAACAAAAAAAAAAAAAAAAAAAAAAAAACTCAAAATAATCTTCCCGAACATTTTCTGAAGAGAAATGACTCATGCACATGACTCAAAAGTTTTAACAATAAAAGCTCAGTTTTTTTTTTTTTTTTTCAATATTTACAGGGTGGCAAAGTTCAAAACACAACATGCTCAAAGTGTAGTAATGTGATAGCCAAATGCAACAAATTCCCCAATCTTAGTTTTCACACAATTTCAAAAATCATACCAAGCACAAATGCAACTTCAAATCTCACCAAAGTTGTCCTCTCACAAATGAATCACTCAGAAGAGGGCTACAATGCAACACTCAATTATAAACATGAGATTAGAGTTAAATCATAAGGGACATAACTCAAAAATAGGAAGATGAAGAACATGCATTAATATGATCTCAAGAAGGATGCCAAACACTTAAAAGTAAGAAAATGCATGCAATTCAACCACATGACATTTAAGATCAATTTAGGTCTTTAAGATAGGTTGTAATGGGGCCAAGGGTGTAAGGTGAGTGAGAAATGAAGGGTATGGATAATACAAAGTCCAAGGAACTCAAAATGTAAGAGCATAAAATAATTGTTTACAAGACTTCGAATCATCATGATTAGATTTTTTTCTTTTACATGATCAAAACTCCTTATACCTTCATTTACATTGATTCACACTCCTTTCCAAACACCAATTTATTTTGAAGGCCCAAAAATGAATTTTCAATCAACCACCACTTAATCACAACTTTTTTTTTTTTTTTTCTTCTTTTCTTTCACCAATTGTGTGAATTTCTCTTCTAATTTTTTTTTTCTTTATGTAATATCCCTTCCCAAACTTAGCATGAAAAACACATCCGAATTAGAGCTCATGAGTTCCTTAGAAAGGTAAATATTTGTTTTTCGGGCTAAGGTGAGGAAATATAATTGGTAAAATGAAAGAAAAGGTTTACATGTAGGCTCAAAATGGTTAACAATGGAAAATCATGCTTAAGCATGCATAAGGTTAGCTTGAAAGGCACAAACGATCCAAAGAGGGCCTTAATATCATTTCTTAAATGTCATGAAATCAAATTGCAAAAGAATGAATGACTTTTAAGTGTTCAACCAAATCAATGAATAATGAGATCAAACAACAACTTTGATGACAAGAAAATAAGAGTATGTGTATAACACTCATGAAATGAAGAACAAGGCTCAAAAGCTCACATTATATGGTTATATAAGTCTAATTTATGCTTGATACAATTCTTTGGGGTCATGCAAATCCTTTAATTGGAAAATTATGAAACAAATGGCAAGTGCAAAGAAGGTTTCGAACATATCATGCTAGAACGATGCCAAAATTTTATTTTTTTCATAATTAAATAATAATAATAAAATGAAATCCAATTTTAAGTCATGCAAACATTTATCACAATCTCATCATAAGTGTTCGGAAAGTGACTCAAAACAAAACAAGACTCAAAATAAAACAAGCAAGAAATTAATTTAAATTTGTTGTTTTTTTTTTTTTTTTTATAAAGAAAAACCAAATTTACTTGCTAAACTCCAATACCCCCAAACCTAGAAATGAACATTGTCCTCAATGTTTAAAAATTAGGAACAAGCAATGTCATAACAAGAAATGAAAGGTACTAAAGTAAGTAAATATAAAATCACAAAACACACAAGAATTAAAATACAAAAATAAAATAATTACAAAATAAAAATTACAAAACAAACAAACAAATAAAAAAGAAACGAAACAGTAAAACACTCGAAACCAAAAGTCCTAAACAAACAATCTTACGCAAACCAAAACCCAAACGATTGAAAGCCCAACCCAAAAGAAGGTTAACCCACTTTGAAACCTAAACAACGGTGAAAACCCGAAGCCCACAATGAAGTCCGAAGCCCACACGTTTATTATTATTTTTTTATTTTTAAGAAGAAACGTGAATTGGGAGCGCAAAGGCGGGATTTCTGAAAAGAGAAAATGTGGTCCCTAATGCCTCGGTTCCTGGGAAGTCACGGGTGAAAGGGGTGAGGGACGTGTCAGCGTGCAGAAGCAGCTGTCACATCCCCCAAGCCAGAATTATTGGCCTCTTGGGTGAAGCGGGACGACTTTTCACTTGGAAGGTTGTGAAAGGTGAAAATGCAATTAAGGGGAGGTTGGGAAATGGGTGCGGCGATATATAGAGATAAGCCGTAAGGGCCACACATAACCCAGAATCGCAGCGGCTAGGGTTTAGCAGACTAAGTCTATAAAAAGGTAAAAAGAACGGGTGAAAAACACAAACTCAGAAACACACAAAACAGAAAAGAAAGAAGAACAAAGAGTGAGAAATCAAATGGCCTCTAACTACCCATTTTCGTTGGATCTCAACCTAGCTCCACCGACTCAGACACGAGGCCAAGCAGCGGCACCAGTATGGATGCCCTACTTTGCTTCCGCACGGGGGCCTGTGACAGTAACTGACTCAATACTCCTGGACAACGATGTTGCCATTGGAGTGGCTAGAAATTTAGTGACTCCTAAA
Organism: Prunus avium; assembly: GCF_965620075.1. Classification (NCBI taxonomy): domain Eukaryota; kingdom Viridiplantae; phylum Streptophyta; class Magnoliopsida; order Rosales; family Rosaceae; genus Prunus; species Prunus avium. The sequence goes on from NC_142287.1 coordinate 3,836,530, forward strand.
GATATACGTGTGCTGGGGACAAGGGATGACAACCGGGTCGTGAGCGATGCCCTGGCACTGAGCGTGCAGAGTACGGCAACAGTCGCAAGTTTGGGTCATCGCCTACTTGCGAAGTCCCATGAGGTAGAGGTGCTAAAAGGTCAGTTGGCGGCGGAGCGAAGTATGGTTGAAGAGTGTCAGAGTGCTATAAAAAGCTTGAAAAGGGAGAGGGCAAGGATAGTGGAGGTGAATCGACACCAGCTAGAAGTATTGCGGGACGAGAATAAAAACCTATCAAAAATGGTAGAGTTGTACTCTCGCGACATGCGAAAGCAGCTAGAGGACCTAGACCGATCGGGTAAACGCAAACAAGCAGATCGCGAGAGTAGTTACGCTCAAGCTAAGATTGCGATCTTTGGGAGCTCAAGTGATGAGCCCCAAGAAGCTGTGCGTGAAGCCCCGGAAGAGGACAGCCAGAGGGCCAAACTCAAAGCTCCAATGGTCGAGACACCGAGCACTGTGAAGAAATGATTTCTACTGCTAATTGTTGTTTTTATTTTATTTTGTTGTTTTTGTAATTTCGTTATTTTATTTCGGAAATAAAAGTAAAGTTGCAGAAGGAAAAAGAAAACGGAAAAGAAAGCACAGTTCCCTAACTAAAATAAAATAAAGATGATAGCCGAAAGGGAAAAGCAAAAACACAAAGCTCTAGAAAATGAAAGTAACGGGCAAAAACACAAAACACCAGAAAACACGGAAAAAAGAAAAGTAAAGTGAAAGTTAATGTGCTCCCCCTTGAAGCGATTAGGTCGAGCATGCCCGGGAAATCCGAAATGGTGTTGGCTCTCTCTCATCAGCATATGTCTATTTAAACCACACCTCTGCAAGCGGATGATACCCAGCATTCCTTCCTGCAAACTCAAGGAAAAACATCAAAAAAATTCAGAAGCAAAACAAATGGCATCCTCATGTACTCACCTTGATGATCTAAACCTTGAGCTCTCACTTGCACCACCGAATGCCCAAATAAGGGCTCCTCCAACTCCTGTCTTCCCAAACTCCACATATCATCACGGCACGGCCTCAAACTTTGCTGAGGCAATACCGAACTTTGCTGAGGCAATGCCGAACAGAGCAGTGTTGTTGGGTGGCATGATTGGCAGTATACTCACACCGGCAGATCATCTGCATGTGGCACGTAGGTCTGACAAGATGGCAGTGGATGAGTCCCACTCTTTATCTGTGCTCCATGCGGTCTCGGCTACCAATTTGGGCATGCGATTACTGGCGAGGATGCGGGAGTGCACAGCGCTGAACGAGGAAGTGGCTTCCTTGAAGGCTATGGTGGCAGATTTGCAGAAGCAGCTTTACTGTGCCAATCAGCATGTGGAAGCACTGCAGAGAAAGAATGAGGACCATGTAGAGCTGCTGCAGATTCTACAAGTGCGAGACAATAGAGGCAAGCCATGATGATGATGAAGATGAAGATAAAGAAGATGAAGAAGAAGAAGAAGTTTTTTTTTTTTTTTTTTTTTGTTTGTTTTTAATGCAGAGTTTGAAATAAAATAAAAATGTGTTTTAACACTCAGAAATAAACTAACTAACCATACCACGTAAATAAAATACATAAACTAACTTAACAAAACAAAAACAAAAACAAATACTCAACAGAAAAGATAACAAAGAAAATATAAAAAAAACTTAATTTAAAAACACACGAATATACAAGCAACTCACGGATGACCAGTTAAGGGCCTCAGAAAACACAGCCAGGGGATCCGGGAAGGTTGGAGGGGTCACAATGGTCCCGCTTAAAACCCAAACTTCTTAGACACCGAAGGTGTCGCCTAAAGAACTCCTAGACACTGTATTGACAGAAGTGCTCACTGGGGTTACCATAAGTCAGCTCATATGAAAAATCTTTTTAAAATTTTTAAGATAAAAAAAAAACAAAAACAAATTAAGATAAAATGAAACAACAAACCATAAATGAAAATGAACTAAGTACTCTAAACAAACTCAAACAAACGAAATAAATTGTTGTACTAAAAGAAACAAACCAAGAAACCAAAGAAAAACACAAACAACACTTTCTATCACCTATTTATCACCATTTGGACAGATTCGTTTCTCTGTTTTTCAGCTTCGACCTGTGTTCAGTTTTTAGGCCATAACTTTCCAACCGCAAGTCCAAATTTCACGTTCTTTATATGGTTGGATTCAGCACAGAAAAACAAAGAACCCAACGCGGACCAAAAGGCAAACAAAACAAACAGAAATAAACAGAATTCAAAGAAGAGAAAGGATTGAAATGCTCCCCCTTGAAGCGATTAGGTCGAGCATGGATGCACTTGGAGGTCGACTTCTCCCATTGCTCCACACTTCCCATTCTTACGATTGAGGTTGCCATCTCTCTCCATTTTTATTAAGCTGTCATAAATTGCTAAAACCAACACACAAACTTGAAATGGAATTAAAAGGATTAGGAATGAACAATAGAGAACTAAGTAGACTTTAAACATTATAAATAAATAAAAAGTAGGAAAATCAAATAGAATCAAACAATGTTACCGATCCCCGGCAACGGCGCCAAAAACTTGTTGCTTCGATTCAGCTGCATCAAAATGGATTCAGCTGCATCCTCAACTTGTGATACTCGCAAGTGCACGAGCCGTTTGGTAGTATAGCATATGTAAGTGCGAGGTCGATCCCACGAGGATTGGTGATTGAATGATCCAATTTGTTTCCCCTACACAAAATAGAAATGAAAAAAAAGAAAATAAATAAAACAAGAAAGAATGAAATAACTCAAGCAAATAAGTTCCCAAGTTCAATTAGATTAATGGATTGATTCTAGCTAAAGTATGATTAAGCCATGGTGTTTGGTCAAAACCTTGTGTTCCTAATTCCCTAATTTGATCATTTGTTGTCTAACCTAAAACTAAGCATTAGAAACCCATTAAGCATAGAAGAACAATTTAAACAACCAAGCATGTATCTAATCCCTGTTGTCGAATGTCCATACATACTCTTCTTATTCATAGTTCAATTCGAATTAAAGCATGGTGTCTACTCTTAATTCAAACCAAGATAGCTAACATGCAAGCCTAAATGGTGATCAATCATTCAAACTAGCATATTAACTTATAAGCATAATGAATAAGAACAAAAATCATAATTGAAACTTGGAAACTAATTAAACTTGAATACTTAAGAAAGAATGTACATTACAAATAAAAGTAAAGTAGAACTTGAAAAACTTAAGGAGAATTTCAGCACAAATATTTCATTACAACAATTGAAAACTAGAAAGGAAACTAAGAGAATTTGAGGGAGAGAAGGGAAGGGAGCTCTAGAGAAGTGTTTGAGAGCTCCCCCCCTTGGGGTGTGATTTGAAGCTTGAAGGCTTCTCTATTTATAGGGCTAAGAGGGAGGAACAACATGATGAAATCCAACACCACCATTCCTCTTTTAATACAACCCATAACTCACACTTCATCTTGTCTATGTTAGTGTGGTTGGAATCAATCTCATCCCATACTTCTTTTGCTGCACCTCAAGCTTTCTTCACATGGGATCAAAGGTGATCAATTGTGGCTGCCTTTTGCTGCCAACCCATGTGGTCTTCTTTTGGTTGTTGAACAAAAACGAGTCTTCTGAACCAGACTTGGTGTAGGAAGGCCAGAGGTTTCAAAACGTATCCAATGGTGCTCAAATTTGGATATGTTATACTAGACACCCATTGGAACAACTTCTATGAAGAAAGTATTCCCATCGGAGCAGTAGAAGTGTGCGTTTTGGGCCTTGCAAGTTGACAGCCGAACAGAGACTGGAATTGACTTCATTTCATTTCTTTGCTTTACATGCATGCACATGCTTTGTTTATAATAGCTCCAGCATGTACCAACTTGCTCCTTTAGAATTTCATAGCTGGAATGCCTCCCCACTTCACTCATTATGTTGGATCCAAAGTCAGTTGCAGCATGGGTGAGGCACATGGCTTAAAGGAGGAGACAAGGCTCAAAGCTGGCAGCTGCAAATCCTCCTGAGCATGGTTCAGTGTTGGACGGGCTAAGGACTCCACATATGTTCAATTGGGCTGAATGTTGGATATGTTATACTAGACACCCAATTGAACAACTTCTACGAAGAATGTCTCCTCATCCGAGTTGTGCAGATTGCTGAAATGAGACCTGCAAGGTGACTTACGAAACTGGACTGACAAGGAGTCTGGCACAACTTTGGTTTTGTCTTTAAGCTCTTGCTCTTATGCCAATCAGCCCTTAACATGCATGGATTGCATCAAATGTGATCTCTTGCTATCTTAACCTACAAAACACACAAATAGAGGTAAGTGACTCAAAATAAAGAGAAACTAAGCAAAATCACTAAGTAAAGAAGGCAAGCAAGTGTATGAAATTATGGACTTATCAAAACAGAAAATGGATTAAAAGCACAAGTTTAACTCAATAACATAACCAAATCATAAGCTAGAATGGTACAAAATGATATACAATTATGAACCGATCATGGATATCACTCAAAACTCCCCCAAATAATTCCTCCCACCATATTATGATGTTGCATAAGTTTTGGGCTCAATCCGAAATCAATTGGTGTTAGAAATTGGACAATTCAAGTTCAACCGCAGTTCGTTCCTAATTGGAGTGGTTGGTGTATTCCATACCTCTAGCTATTCGATTTCACTCAAAACCCACCAAATGACTCCTGCAACCATATTATGATGTTGCCCAAGTTTTGGGCTCGATCCGAAATCAATAGGTATTCCAAATTGGACAATTCAAGTTCAACGGCAGTTCATTCCTAATTGGAGTGGTTGGTGTATTCCAAACCTCTAGCGATTGGATTTCACTCAAAACTCACCAAATGACTCCTCCCACCATATTATGATGTTGCCCAAATTTTGGGCTCGATCCGAAATCAATAGGTGTTCAAAATTGGACAATTCAAGTTCAACGGCAGTTCGTTCCTAATTGGAGTGGTAGGTGTATTCCATACTTCCAGCGATTGGATTACACTCAAAACTCACCAAATGACTCCTCCTACCATATTATGATGTTGCCAAAGTTTTGGGCTCGATCCGAACTCAATAGGTGTGAGAAATTGGACAATTCAAGTTCAACGGCAGTTCGTTCCTAATTGGAGTGGTTGGTGTATTCCATACTTCTAGCAATTGGATTTCACTCAAAACTCACCAAATGACTCCTCCCACCATATTATGATGTTGCCCAAGTTTTGGGCTCGATCCGAAATCAATAGGTGTTCCAAATTGGACAATTCAAGTTCAACGGCAGTTCGTTCCTAATTGGAGTGGTTGGTGTATTCCATACTTTTAGCGATTGGATTTCACTCAAAACTCACCAAATGACTCCTCTCACCATATTATGATGTTGCCCAAGTTTTGGGCTCGATCCGAACTCAATAGGTGTGAGAAATTGGACAATTCAAGTTCATTGGCAGTTCTTTCCTAATTGGAGTGGTTGGTGTATTCCATACTTCTTGCGATTGGATTTCACTAAAAACTCACCAAATGACTCCCCCCACCATATTATGATGTTACCCAAGTTTTGGGCTCGATCCGAAATCAATAGGTGTTCCAAATTGGATAATTCAAGTTCAACGGCAGTTCGATCCTAATTGGAGTGGTTGGTGTATTCCATACGTCTAGCGATTGGATATCACTCAAAACTCCCCCAAATAATTCCTCCCACCATATTATGATGTTGCCCAAGTTTTGGGCTCAATCCGAAATCAATTGGTGTGAGAAATTGGACAATTCAAGTTCAACCGCAGTTCGTTCCTAATTGGAGTGGTTGGTGTATTCCATACCTCTAGCGAGTGGATTTCACTCAAAACCCACCAAATGACTCCTGCAACCATATTATGATGTTGCCCAAGTTTTGGGCTCGATCCGAAATCAATAGGTATTCCAAATGTGACAATTCAAGTTCAACGGCAGTTTGTTCCTAATTGGAGTGGTTGGTGTATTCCAAACCTCTAGCGATTGGATTTCACTCAAAACTCACCAAATGACTCCTCCCACCATATTATGATGTTGCCCAAATTTTGGGCTCGATCCGAAATCAATAGGTGTTCCAAATTGGACAATTCAAGTTCAACGGCAGTTCGTTCCTAATTGGAGTGGTTGGTGTATTCCATACTTCCAGCGATTGGATTACACTCAAAACTCACCAAATGACTCCTCCCACCATATTATGATGTTGCCAATGTTTTGGGCTCGATCCGAACTCAATAGGTGTGAGAAATTGGACAATTCAAGTTCAACGGCAGTTCGTTCCTAATTGGAGTGGTTGGTGTATTCCATACTTCTAGCGATTGGATTTCACTCAAAACTCACCAAATGACTCCTCCCACCATATTATGATGTTGCCCAAGTTTTGGGCTAGATCCGAACTCAATAGGTATGAGAAATTGGACAATTCAAGTTGAATGGCAGTTCTTTCCTAATTGGAGTGGTTGGTGTATTCCATACTTCTAGCGATTGGATTTCACTCAAAACTCACCAAATGACTCCCCCCACCATATTATGATGTTGCCCAAGTTTTGGGCTCGATCCGAACTCAATAGGTATGAGAAATTGGACAATTCAAGTTCAATGGCAGTTCTTTCCTAATTGGAGTGGTTGGTGTATTCCATACGTCTAGCGATTGGATATCACTCAAAACTCCCCCAAATAATTCCTCCCACCATATTATGATGTTGCCCAAGTTTTGGGCTCAATCCGAAATCAATTGGTGTGAGAAATTGGACAATTCAAGTTCAACCGCAGTTCGTTCCTAATTGGAGTGGTTGGTGTATTCCATACCTCTAGCGAGTGGATTGCACTCAAAACCCCCCAAATGACTCCTGCAACCATATTATGATGTTGCCCAAGTTTTGGGCTCGATCCGAAATCAATAGGTATTCCAAATTGGACAATTCAAGTTCAACGGCAGTTCGTTCCTAATTGGAGTGGTTGGTGTATTCCAAACCTCTAGCGATTGGATTTCACTCAAAACTCACCAAATGACTCCTCCCACCGTATTATGATGTTGCCAAAGTTTTGGGCTCGATCCGAACTCAATAGGTGTGAGAAATTGGACAATTCAAGTTCAACGGCAGTTCGTTCCTAATTGGAGTGGTTGGTGTATTCCGTACTTCTAGCGATTGGATTTCACTCAAAACTCACCAAATGACTCCTCCCACCATATTATGATGTTGCCCAAGTTTTGGGCTCGATCCGAAATCAATAGGTGTTCCAAATTGGACAATTCAAGTTCAACGGCAGTTCGTTCCCAATTGGAGTGGTTGGTGTATTCAATACTTCTAGCGATTGGATTTCACTCAAAACTCACCAAATGACTCCTCCCACCATATTATGATGTTGCCCAAGTTCGGGGCTCGATCCGAAATCAATAGGTGTGAGAAATTGGACAATTCAAGTTCAACGGCAGTTCGTTCCTAATTGGAGTGGTTGGTGTATTCCATACTTCTAGCGATTGGATTTCACTCAAAACTCACCAAATGACTCCTCCCACCATATTACGATGTTGCCCAAGTGTTGGGCTCGATCCGAAATCAATAGGTGTGAGAAATTGGATAATTCAAGTTCAACGGCAGTTCGTTCCTAATTGGAGTAGTTGGTGTATTCCATACTTCTAGCGATTGGATTTCACTCAAAACTCACCAAATGACTCCTCCCACCACATTATGATGTTGCCCAAGTTTTGGGCTCGATCCGAAATCAATAGGTGTTCCAAATTGGACAATTCAAGTTCAACAGCAGTTCGTTCCTAATTGGAGTGGTTGGTGTATTCCATACTTCTAGCGATTGGATTTCACTCAAAACTCACCAAATGAGTCCCCCCACCATATTATGAAGTTGCCCAAGTTTTGGGCTCGATCCGAAATCAATAGGTGTGAGACATTGGACAATTCAAGTTCAACGGCAGTTGGTTCCTAATTGGAGTGGTTGGTGTATTCCATACTTCAAGCGATTGGATTTCACTCAAAACTCACCAAATGACTCCTCCCACCTGTTAAGCTCATAATTTCATACATATACATGCCCTATTTACTTACTTCTTTTGCTTAGTTTCTTAGATTTCTAAGTTATTTGCCTCCCTTTGTGGTTTTTTTAGGCAAATAGAGCAAGAGAGCATAATTCATGCAATTCAAGCATGTTAAGGCCTAATTTGGATGAATGGATGAAGAGGTTAAAAGACAAACTCATTTTGGTTACAGCCCCCTGCCAGTCCAGTTCCGTAGGTCATATTGCAAGCTTTGTTTCAGCAGCCTACACAGCTCGGATGAGGCAGCATCCTTCATGAAAGTTGTTCCAATGGGTGTGTACTATAACATATCCACAATTCAGCCCCATTGGATAAATATGGAGTTTGTTACCTAGCAAACACAGAGCCTTGCTCAGGATGGATCTTATCAGCGCGGAAAATGAGTTAGCAATTTGTTTCGGCCTCAACTTCTTCCTCCGACCTTGGATTAACCCAAATAACATATGGCTGGAAAGAAGACATTCTGAACTTCAATTTCGAGTGCTTAAAGTCCTAATTTGATTAAGAGAAGCCCAAGTTGTAAGCCCTTGAAGTTGCTGGTCATGCTGACCTCAGCATGTGCTGGTTGGATGCTTGGTCATGGTGAGCTAGGTATGAGCTATCATTTCTGGTTGGAAGCTTGGTCATGGTGACATGAAGATGAGCTAGGGCTGCTGGTGGGATCTATTGGTGAAGTGCATCAACCAATTCAAGATTTTCTAATACAAGTGCATCACCCAATTTAGATTTTCTAATACAAGTGCATCAACCATTTCAGATTTTATAAAACAAGTGTTGTATGCATTAGCCATATTGAATTCAGATTTTCACTTCCCCTAGGCCTATAATTAGGGAAGTTCTCTAAGCTTGTAAACACACCCCAAGGGGGGGAGCTCTCAAACACTTCTCTAGAGCTCCCTTCCCTTCTCTCCCTCAAATTCTCTTAGTTTCTCTTTCTAGTTTTCAATTGTTGTAATGAAATCTTTTGTGTTGAAATTTTCCTTAAGTTTTTCTTAGTTCCACTTTACTTTTCATTATGTAAATTCTTTTATTTAGTCTCAAGTTTGATTAGTTTCCAAGTTTCAATTATGGTTTATGTTCTTATTCATTATGCTTATAAGTTAATATGCTAGTTTGAATGATTGATCACCATTAAGGCTTGCATGTTAGCTATCTTGGTTTGAATTAAGAGTATACACCATGCTTTAATTCGAATTGAACTATGAATAGGAAGAGTATGTATGGACATTCGACAACAGGGATTAGATACATGCTTGGTTGTTTAAATTGTTCTTCTATGCTTAATGGGTTCCTAATGCTTAATTTTAGGTTAGACAACAAATGATCAAATTAGGGAATTAGGAACACAAGGTTATGACCACACACCATGGCTTAATCATACATTAGCTAGAATCAAACCGTTAATCTAATTGAACTTGGGAACTTATCTGCTTGAGTTAGTTATTTTCTTTCTTTTTTGTTGTATTTATTTCCTTTCTTTTTCATTTCTATTTTGTGTAGGGAAATGAATTGGATCATTCAATCAACAATCCTCGTGGGATCGACCTCGCACTTACATATGCTATACTACCAAACGGCTCGTGCACTTGCGAGTATCACAAGTTGAGGATGCAGCTTAATCCATTTTGGTGCAGCTGTATCTACGCAACACCACCATATTATGATGTTGCCCAAGTTTTGGGCTCGATCCGAAATCAATAGGTGTGAGAAATTGGACAATTCAAGTTCAACGGCAGTTCGTTCCTAATTGGAGTGGTTGGTGTATTCCATACTTCTAGCGATTGGATTTCACTCAAAACTCACCAAATGACTCCTCCCACCATATTATGATGTTGCCCAAGTTTTGGGCTCGATCCGAAATCAATAGGTTTTCCAAATTGGACAATTCAAGTTCAACGGCATTTCGTTCCTAATTGTAGTGGTTGGTGTATTCCATACTTCTAGCGATTGGATTTCACTCAAAACTCACCAAATGACTCCTCCCACCATATTATGATGTCACTCAAGTTTTGGGCTCGATCCGAAATCAATAGGTGTTCCAGATTGGACAATTCAAGTTCAAAGGCAGTTCGTTCCTAATTGGAGTGGTTGGGGTAATCCATACTTCTAGCGATTGGATTTTACTCAAAACTAACCAAATGACTCCCCCCACCATATTATGATGTTGCCGAAGTTTTGGGCTTGATCCGAAATCAATAGGTGTTCCAAATTGGACAATTCAAGTACAACTGCAGTTCGTTCCTAATTGGAGTGGTCGGTGTATTCCATACTTCTAGGGATTGGATTTCACTCAAAACTCACCAAATGACTCCTCCCACCATATTATGATGTTGCCCAAGTTTTGGGCTCGATCCGAAATCAATAGGTGTGAGAAATTGGACAATTCAAGTTCAACGGCAGTTCGTTCCTAATTGGAGTGGTTGGTGTATTCCATACTTCTAGCGATTGGATTTCACTCAAAACTCACCAAATGACTCCTCCCACCATATTATGATGTTGCCCAAGTTTTGGGCTCGATCCGAAATCAATAGGTGTTCCAAATTGGACAATTCAAGTACAACTGCAGTTCGTTCCTAATTGGAGTGGTCGTTGTATTCCATACTTCTAGGGATTGGATTTCACTCAAAACTCACCAAATGACTCCTCCCACCATATTATGATGTTGCCCAAGTTTTGGGCTCGATCCGAAATCAATAGGTGTGAGAAATTGGACAATTCAAGTTCAACGGCAGTTCGTTCCTAATTGGAGCGGTTGGTGTATTCCATACTTCTAGCGATTGGATTTCGCTCAAAACTAACCAAATGACTCCTCCCACCATATTATGATGTTGCCCAAGTTTTGGGATTGATCCGAAATCAAAAGGTGTGAGAAATTTGACAATTCAAGTTCAACGGCAGTTCGTTCCTAATTGGAGTGGTTGGTGTATTCCATACTTCTAGTGATTCGATTTCACTCAAAACACACCAAATGACTCCTCCCACCATATTATGATGTTGCCCTGGTTTTGGGCTCGATCCGAAATCAATAGGTGTTCCAAATTGGACAATTCACGTTCAACGGCAGTTCGTTCCTAATTGGAGTGGTTGGTATATTCCATACTTCTAGCGATTGGATTTCACTCAAAACTCACCAAATGACTCCCCCCACCATATTACGATGTTGCCCAAGTTTTGGGCACGATCCGAAATCAATAGGTGTTCCAAATTGTACAATTCAAGTTCAACGGCAGTTCGTTCCTAATTGGTGTGGTTGGTGTATTCCATACTTCTAGCGATTGGATTTCACTCAAAACTCACCAAATGACTCCTCCCAATATATTATGATGTTGCCCAAGTTTGGGGCTCGATTCGAAATCAATAGGTGTGAGAAATTGGACAATTCAAGTTCAACGGCAGTTCGTACCTAATTGGAGTGGTCGGTGTATCCCATACTTCTAGCGATTTGATTTCACTCAAAACCCACCAAATGACTCCTCCCACGATATTATGATGTTGCCCAAGTTTTGGGCTCGATCCGAAATCATTAGGTGTTTGAAATTGGACAATTCAATTCCAACGGCAGTTCGTTCCTAATTGGTGTGGTTGGTGTATTCCATACTTCTAGCGATTGGATTTCGCTCAAAACTCACCAAATGACTCCTCCCACCATATTATGATGTTGCCCAAGTTTTGGGCTCGATCCGAAATCAATAGGTGTGAGAAATTGGACAATTCAAGTTCAACGGCAGTTCGTTCCTAATTGGAGTGGTTGGTGTATTCCATACTTCTAGCGATTGGATTTCACTCAAAACTCACCAAATGACTCCTCCCACCATATTATGATGTTGCCCAAGTTTTGGGCTCGATCCGAAATCAATAGGTGTTCCAAATTGGACAATTCAAGTTCAACTGCAGTTCGTTCCTAATTGGAGTGGTCGGTGTATTCCATACTTCTAGTGATTGGATTTCACTCAAAACTCACCAAATGACTCCTCCCACCATATTATGATGTTGCCCAAGTTTTGGGCTCGATCCGAAATCAATAGGTGTTCCAAATTGGACAATTCAAGTTCAACGACAGTTCGTTCCTAATTGGAGTGGTTGGTGTATATCAAACTTCTAGCGATTGGATTTCACTCAAAACTCACCAACTGACTCCTCCCACCATATTATGATGTTGCCCAAGTTTTGGGCTCGATCCGAAATCAATAGGTTTTCCAAATTGGACAATTCAAGTTCCACGGCATTTCGTTCCTAATTGTAGTGGTTGGTGTATTCCATACTTCTAGCGATTGGATTTCACTCAAAACACCGCAAATGACGCCTCCCACCAAATTATGATGTAGCCCAAGTTTTGGGGTCGATCCGAAATCAATTGGTGTTCCAAATTGGACAATTCAAGTTCAACGGCAGTTCGTTCCTAATTGGAGTGGTTGGGGTATTCCATACTTCTAGCGATTGGATTTCACTCAAAACTCCCCAAATGACTCCTCCCACCATATTATGATGTTGCCCAAGTTTTGGGCTCGATCCGAAATCAATTCGTGTTCCAAATTGGACAATTCAAGTTCAACGGCAATTCGTTCCTAGTTGGAGTGGTTGGTGTATTCCATACTTCTAGCGATTGGATTTCACTCAAAACTCTCCAAATGACTCCTCCCACCATATTATGATGTTGCCCAAGTTTTGGGCTCGATCCGAAATCAATAGGTGTGAGAAATTGGATAATTCAAGTTCAACAGCAGTTCTTTCCAAATTGGAGTCGTTGGTGTATTCCATACTTCTAGCGATTGGATTTCACTCAAAACTCACCAAATGACTTCTCCCACCATATTATGATGTTGCCCAACTTTTGGGCTCGATCCGAAATCAATAGGTTTTCCAAATTGGACAATTAAAGTTCAACGGCATTTCGTTCCTAATTGTAGTGGTTGGTGTATACCATACTTCTAGCGATTGGATTTCACTCAAAACTCACCAAATGACTCCTCCAACCATATTATGATGTTGCCCAAGTTTTGGGCTCGATCTGAAATAAATAGGTGTTCCAAATTGGACAATTCAAGTTCAACGGCAGTTCGTTCCTAATTGGAGTGGTTGGTGTATTCCAAACTTCTAGCGATTGGATTTCACTCAAAACTCACCAAATGACTCCTCCCACAATATTATGAGGTTGCCCAAGTTCTGGGCTCGATCCGAAATCAATTGGTGTCCCAAATTGGACAATTCAAGTTCAACGGCAGTTCGTTCCTAATTGGAGTGGTTGGTGTATTCCATACTTCTAGCGATTGGATTTCACTCAAAACTTACCAAATGACTCCTCCCACCACATTATGATGTTACTCAAATTTTGGGCTCGATCCGAAATCAATAGGTGTTCCAAATTGGACAATTCAAGTTCAAAGGCAGTTCGTTCGTAATTGGAGTGGTTGGTGTATTCCATACTTCTAGCGATTGGATTTCACTCAAAACTAACCAAATGACTCCTCCCACCATATTATCATGTTGCCCAAGTTTTGGGCTCGATCCGAAATCAATAGGTGTGAGAAATTGGACAATTCAAATTCAACGGCAGTTCGTTCCTAATTGGAATGGTTGGTGTATTCCATACTTCTAGCGATTGGATTTCACTCAAAACTCACCAAATGACTCCTCCCACCATATTATGATGTTGCCCAAGTTTTGGGCTCGATCCGAAATGAATAGGTGTGAGAAATTGGACAATTCACGTTCAACGGCAGTTCGTTCCTAATTGGAGTGGTTGGTATATTCCATACTTCTAGCGATTGGATTTCACTCAAAACTCACCAAATGACTCCCCCCACCATATTACGATGTTGCCCAAGTTTTGGGCTCGATCCGAAATCAATAGGTGTGAGAAATTGGACAATTCAAGTTCAACGGCAGTTCGTTCCTAATTGGAGTGGTTGGTGTATTCCATACTTCTAGCGATTGGATTTCACTAAAAACTCACCAAATGACTCCTCCCACCATATTATGATGTTGCCCAAGTTTTGGGCTCGATCCGAAATCAATAGGTGTTCCAAATTGGACAATTCAAGTTCAACTGCAGTTCGTTCCTAATTGGAGTGGTCGGTGTATTCCATACTTCTAGTGATTGGATTTCACTCAAAACTCACCAAATGACTCCTCCCACCATATTATGATGTTGCCCAAGTTTTGGGCTCGATCCGAAATCAATAGGTGTTCCAAATTGGACAATTCAAGTTCAACGACAGTTCGTTCCTAATTGGAGTGGTTGGTGTATATCAAACTTCTAGCGATTGGATTTCACTCAAAACTCACCAACTGACTCCTCCCACCATATTATGATGTTGCCCAAGTTTTGGGGTCGATCCGAAATCAATAGGTTTTCCAAATTGGACAATTCAAGTTCAACGGCATTTCGTTCCTAATTGTAGTGGTTGGTGTATTCCATACTTCTAGCGATTGGATTTCACTCAAAACACCGCAAATGACTCCTCCCACCAAATTATGATGTAGCCCAAGTTTTGGGCTCGATCCGAAATCAATTGGTGTTCCAAATTGGACAATTCAAGTTCAACGGCAGTTCGTTCCTAATTGGAGTGGTTGGGGTATTCCATACTTCTAGCGATTGGATTTCACTCAAAACTCCCCAAATGACTCCTCCCACCATATTATGATGTTGCCCAAGTTTTGGGCTCGATCCGAAATCAATTGGTGTTCCAAATTGGACAATTCAAGTTCAACGGCAGTTCGTTCCTAGTTGGAGTGGTTGGTGTATTCCATACTTCTAGCGATTGGATTTCACTCAAAACTCTCCAAATGACTCCTCCCACCATATTATGATCTTGCCCAAGTTTTGGGCTCGATCCGAAATCAATAGGTGTGAGAAATTGGATAATTCAAGTTCAACAGCAGTTCGTTCCAAATTGGAGTGGTTGGTGTATTCCATACTTCTAGCGATTGGATTTCACTCAAAACTCACCAAATGACTTCTCCGACCATATTATGATGTTGCCCAAGTTTTGGGCTCGATCCGAAATCAATAGGTTTTCCAAATTGGACAATTAATGTTCAACGGCATTTAGTTCCTAATTGTAGTGGTTGGTGTATACCATACTTCTAGCGATTGGATTTCACTCAAAACTCACCAAATGACTCCTCCAACCATATTATGATGTTGCCAAAGTTTTGGGCTCGATCTGAAATAAATAGGTGTTCCAAATTGGACAATTCAAGTTCAACGGCAGTTCGTTCCTAATTGGAGTGGTTGGTGTATTCCACACTTCTAGCGATTGGATTTCACTCAAAACTTACCAAATGACTCCTCCCACCACATTATGATGTTACTCAAATTTTGGGCTCGATCCGAAATCAATAGGTGTTCCAAATTGGACAATTCAAGTTCAAAGGCAGTTCGTTCGTAATTGGAGTGGTTGGTGTATTCCATACTTCTAGCGATTGGATTTCACTCAAAACTAACCAAATGACTCCTCCCACCATATTATCATGTTGCCCAAGTTTTGGGCTCGATCCGAAATCAATAGGTGTGAGAAATTGGACAATTCAAATTCAACGGCAGTTCGTTCCTAATTGGAATGGTTGGTGTATTCCATACTTCTAGCGATTGGATTTCACTCAAAACTCACCAAATGACTCCTCCCACCATATTATGATGTTGCCCAAGTTTTGGGGTCGATCCGAAATGAATAGGTGTGAGAAATTGGATAATTCACGTTCAACGGCAATTGGTTCCTAATTGGAGTGGTTGGTATATTCCATACTTCTAGCGATTGGATTTCACTCAAAACTCACCAAATGACTCCCCCCACCATATTACGATGTTGCCCAAGTTTTGGGCTCGATCCGAAATCAATAGGTGTGAGAAATTGGACAATTCAAGTTCAACGGCAGTTCGTTCCTAATTGGAGTGGTTGGTGTATTCCATACTTCTAGCGATTGGATTTCACTAAAAACTCACCAAATGACTCCTCCCACCATATTATGATGTTGCCCAAGTTTTGGGCTCGATCCGAAATCAATAGGTGTTCCAAATTGGACAATTCAAGTTCAACTGCAGTTCGTTCCTAATTGGAGTGGTCGGTGTATTCCATACTTCTAGTGATTGGATTTCACTCAAAACTCACCAAATGACTCCTCCCAACATATTGTGATGTTGCCCAAGTTTTGGGCACGATCCGAAATCAATTTGTGTTCCAAATTGGACAATTCAAGTTCAACGGCAGTTCGTTCCTAATTGGAGTGGTTGGTGTATTCCATACTTCTAGCGATTGGATTTCACTCAAAACTCACCAAATGACTCCTCCCACCATATTATGATGTTACTCAAGTTTTGGGCTCGATCCGAAATCAATAGGTGTTCCAAATTGGACAATTCAAGTTCAAAGGCAGTTCGTTCCTAATTGGAGTGGTTGGTGTAATCCATACTTCTAGCGATTGGATTTTACTCAAAACTAACCAAATGAGTCCCCCCACCATATTATGATGTTGCCGAAGTTTTGGGCTTGATCCGAAATCAATGGGTGTGAGAAATTGGACAATTCAAGTTCGACGGCAGTTCGTTCCTAATTGGAGTGGTTGGCGTATTCCATACTTCTAGCGATTGGATTTCACTCAAAACTCACCAAATGACTCCCCCCACCATATTATGATGTTGCCCAAGTTTTGGGCTCGATCCGAAATCAATAGGTGTAAGAAATTGGACAATTCAAGTTCAACGGCAGTTCGTTCCTGATTGGAGTGGTTGGTGTATTCCATACTTCTAGCGATTGGATTTCACTCAAAACTCACCAAATGACTCTTCCCACCATATTATGATGTTGCCCAAGTTTGGGGCTCGATCAGAAATCAATTGGTGTGAGAAATTGGACAATTCAAGTTCAACTGCAGTTCGTTCCTAACTGGAATGGTTGGTGTATTTCATACTTCTAGCGATTGGATTTTACGCAAAACTCACCAAATGACTCCTCCCACCATATTATGATGTTGCCCAAGTTTTGGGCTCGATCCGAAATCAATAGGTGTTCCAAATTGGACAATTCAAGTTCAACTGCAGTTCGTTCCTAATTGGAGTGGTTGGTGTATTCCATACTTCTAGCGATTGGATTTCACTCAAAACTAACCAAATGACTCCCCCCACCATATTATGATGTTGCCGAAGTTTTTGGCTTGATCCGAAATCAATGGGTGTGAGAAATTGGACAATTCAAGTTCGACGGCAGTTCGTTCCTAATTGGAGTGGTTGGCGTATTCCAAACTTCTAGCGATTGGATTTCACTCAAAACTCACCAAATGACTCCCCCCACCATATTATGATGTTGACCAAGTTTTGGGCTCGATCCGAAATCAATAGGTGTGAGAAATTGGACAATTCAAGTTCAACGGCAGTTCGTTCCCAATTGGAGTGGTTGGTGTATTCCATACTTCTAAAGATTGGATTTCACTCAAAACTCACCAAATGACTCCTCCCAATATATTATGATGTTGCCCAAGTTTGGGGCTCGATTCGAAATCAATAGGTGTTCCAAATTGGACAATTCAAGTTCAACGGCAGTTCGTTCCTAATTGGAGTGGTTGGTGTATTCCATACTTCTAGCGATTGGATTTCACTCAAAACTCACCAAATGACTCCTCCCACCATGTTATGGTGTTGCCCAAGTTTTGGGCTCGATCCGAAATCAATAGGTTTTCGAAATTGGACAATTCAAGTTCAACGGCAGTTCGTTCCTAATTGGAGTGGTTGGTGTATTCCATACTTCTAGTGATTGGATTTCACTCAAAACTCACCAAATGACTCCTCCCACAATATTATGATGTTACTCAATATTTGGGCTCGATCCGAAATCAATAGGTGTTCCAAATTGGACATTTCAAGTTCAAAGGCAGTTCTTTCCTAATTGGAGTGGTTGGTGTAATCCATACTTCTAGCGATTGGATTTTACTCAAAACTAACCAAATGACTCCCCCCACCGTATTATGATGTTGCCGAAGTTTTGGGCTCGATCCGAAATCAATGGGTGTGAGAAATTGGACAATTCAAGTTCAACGGCAGTTCGTTCCTAATTGGAGTGGTTGGTGTATTCCAAACTTCTAGCGATTGGATTTCACTCAAAACTCACCAACTGACTCCTCCCACCATATTATGATGTTGCCCAAGTTTTGGGCTCGATGCTAAATCAATAGGTGTTCCAAATTGGACAATTCAAGTTCAACGGCAGTTCGTTACTAATTGGAGTGGTTGGTGTATTCCATACTTCTGGTGATTGGATTTCACTCAAAACTCTCCAAATGAATCCTCCGACCATATTATGATGTTGCCCAAGTTTTGGGCACGATCCGAAATCAATAGGTGTTCCAAATTGGACATTTCAAGTTCAACGGCATTTCGTTCCTAATTGGAGTGGTTGGTGTATTCCATACTTCTAGCGATTTGATTTCACTCAAAACTCACCAAATGACTCCTCCCAATATATTATGATGTTGCCCAAGTTTGGGGCTCGATTCGAAATCAATAGGTGTGAGAAATTGGACAATTCAAGTTCAACGGCAGTTCGTACCTAATTGGAGTGGTCGGTGTATCCCATACTTCTAGCGATTGGATTTCACTCAAAACCCACCAAATGACTCCTCCCACGATATTATGATGTTGCCCAAGTTTTGGGCTCGATCCGAAATCATTAGGTGTTTGAAATTGGACAATTCAATTCCAACGGCAGTTCGTTCCTAATTGGTGTGGTTGGTGTATTCCATACTTCTAGCGATTGGATTTCACTCAAAACTCACCAAATGACTCCTCCCACCATATTATGATGTTGCCCAAGTTTTGGGCTCGATCCGAAATCAATAGGTGTGAGAAATTGGACAATCCAAGTTCAACGACAGTTCGTTCCTAATTGGAGTGGTTGGTGTATTCCATACTTCTAGCGATTGGATTTCACTCAAAACTCACCAAATGACTCCTCCCACCATATTATGATGTTGCCGAAGTTTTGGGCTTGATCCGAAATCAATGGGTGTGAGAAATTGGACAATTCAAGTTCGAGGGCAGTTCGTTCCTAATTGGAGTGGTTGGCGTATTCCAAACTTCTAGCGATTGGATTTCACTCAAAACTCACCAAATGACTCCCCACACCATATTATGATGTTGACCAAGTTTTGGGCTCGATCCGAAATCAATAGGTGTGAGAAATTGGACAATTCAAGTTCAACGGCAGTTCGTTCCCAATTGGAGTGGTTGGTGTATTCCATACTTCTAAAGATTGGATTTCACTCAAAACTCACCAAATGACTCCTCCCAATATATTTTGATGTTGCCCAAGTTTGGGGCTCGATTCGAAATCAATAGGTGTTCCAAATTGGACAATTCAAGTTCAACGGCAGTTCGTTCCTAATTGGAGTGGTTGGTGTATTCCATACTTCTAGCGATTGGATTTCACTCAAAACTCACCAATTGACTCCTCCCACCATATTATGATGTTGCCCAAGTTTTGGTCTCGATCCGAAATCAATAGGTGTTCCAAATTGGACAATTCAAGTTCAACGGCAATTCGTTCCTAATTGAAGTGGTTGGTGTATTCCATACTTCTAGCGATTGGATTTCACTCAAAACTCACCAAATGACTCCTCCCACCACATTATGATGTCGCCCACGTTTTGGGCTCGATCCGAAATCAATAGCTGTTCCAAATTGGACAATTCAATTTCAAGGGCAGTTCGTTCCTAATTGGAGTGGTTGGTGTATTCCACACTTCTAGCAATTGGATTTCACTCAAAACTCACCAAATGACTCCTCCCATCATATTATGATGTTGCCCAAATTTTGGGCTCTATCCGAAATCAATAGGTGTGAGAAATTGGACAATTCAAGTTCAACGGCAGTTCGTTCCTAATTGGAGTGGTTGGTGTATTCCATACTTCTAGCGATTGGATTTCACTCAAAACTCACCAAATGACTCTTCCCACCATATTATGATGTTGCCCAAGTTTGGGGCTCGATCAGAAATCAATTGGTGTGAGAAATTGGACAATTCAAGTTCAACGGCAGTTCGTTCCTAATTGGAGTGGTTGGTGTATTCCACACTTCTAGCGATTGAATTTCACTCAAAACTCACCAAATGACTCCTCCCACCATATTATGATGTTGCACAAGTTTGGGGTTCCATCCGAAATCAATGGGTGTGAGAAATTGGACAATTCAAGTTCAACGGCAGTTCTTTCCTAATTGGAGAGGTTGGTGTATTCCATACTTCTAGCGATTGGATTTCACTCAAAACTCACCAAATGACTCCTCCCACCATATTATGATGTTGCCCAAGTTTTGGGATCGATCCGAAATTAATAGGTGTTCCAAATTGGACAATTCAAGTTCAACGGCAGTTCGTTCCTAATTGGAGTGGTTGGTGTATTCCAAACTTCTAGCGATTGGATTTCACTCAAAACTCACCAAATGACTCCTCCCACCATATTATGATGTTGCCCAAGTTTTGGTCTCGATCCGAAATCAATAGGTGTTCCAAATTGGACAATTCAAGTTCAACGGCAGTTCGTTCCTAATTGGAGTGGTTGGTGTATTCCATACTTCTAGCGATTGGATTTCACTCAAAACTCACCAAATGACTCCTCCCACCACATTATGATGTCGCCCAAGTTTTGGGCTCGATCCGAAATCAATAGCTGTTCCAAATTGGACCATTCATGTTCAACGGCAGTTCGTTCATAATTGGAGTGGATGGTGTATTCCATACTTCTGGCGATTGGATTTCACTCAAAACTCACCAAATGACTCCTCCGACCATTCTATGATGTTGCCCAAGTTTTGGGCACGATCCGAAATCAATAGGTGTTCCAAATTGGACAATTCAAGTTCAACGGCAGTTCGTTCCTAATTGGAGTGGTTGGTGTATTCCATACTTCTAGCGATTGGATTTCACTCAAAACTCACCAAATGACTCCTCCCACCATATTATGATGTTGCCCAAGTTTTGGGCTCGATCCGAAATCAATAGGTGTTCCAAATTGGACAATTCAAGTTCAATGGCAGTTCGTTCGTAATTGGAGTGGTTGGTGTATTCCATACTTCTAGCGATTGGATTTCACTCAAAACTCACCAAATGACTCCTCCCACCATATTATGATGTTGCCCAAGTTTTGGCCTCGATCCGAAATCAATAGGTGTTCCAAATTGGACAATTCAAGTTCAACGGCAGTTCGTTCCTAATTGGAGTGGTTGGTGTATTCCATACTTCTAGCGATTGGATTTCACTCAAAACTCACCAAATGACTCCTCCCACCACATTATGATGTCGCCCAAGTTTTGGGCTCGATCCGAAATCAATAGCTGTTCCAAATTGGACAATTCAATTTCAAGGGCAGTTCGTTCCTAATTGGAGTGGTTGGTGTATTCCACACTTCTAGCGATTGGATTTCACTCAAAACTCACCAAATGACTCCTCCCATCATATTATGATGTTGCCCAAATTTTGGGCTCGATCCGAAATCAATAGGTGTGAGAAATTGGACAATTCAAGTTCAACGGCAGTTCGTTCCTAATTGGAGTGGTTGGTGTATTCCATACTTCTAGCGATTGGATTTCACTCAAAACTCACCAAATGACTCTTCCCACCATATTATGATGTTGCCCAAGTTTGGGGCTCGATCAGAAATCAATTGGTGTGAGAAATTGGACAATTCAAGTTCAACGGAAGTTCGTTCCTAATTGGAGTGGTTGGTGTATTCCACACTTCTAGCGATTGAATTTCACTCAAAACTCACCAAATGACTCCTCCCACCAAATTATGATGTTGCACAAGTTTGGGGTTCCATCCGAAATCAATGGGTGTGAGAAATTGGACAATTCAAGTTCAACGGCAGTTCTTTCCTAATTGGAGAGGTTGGTGTATTCCATACTTCTAGCGATTGGATTTCACTCAAAACTCATCAAATGACTCCTCCCACCATATTATGATGTTGCCCAAGTTTTGGGCTCGATTCGAAATCAATAGGTGTTCCAAATTGGACCATTCATGTTCAACGGCAGTTCGTTCATAATTGGAGTGGTTGGTGTATTCCATACTTCTGGCGATTGGATTTCACTCAAAACTCACCAAATGACTCCTCCGACCATTCTATGATGTTGCCCAAGTTTTGGGCACGATCCGAAATCAATAGGTGTTCCAAATTGGACAATTCAAGTTCAACGGCAGTTCGTTCCTAATTGGAGTGGTTGGTGTATTCCATACTTCTAGCGATTGGATTTCACGCAAAACTCACCAAATGACTCCTCCCACCATATTACGATGTTGCCCAAGTTTTGGGCTCGATCCGAAATCAATAGGTGTGAGAAATTGGACAATTCAAGTTCAACGGTAGTTCGTTCCTAATTGGAGTGGTTGGTGTATTCCACACTTCTAGCGATTGGATTTAACTCAAAACTCACCAAATGACTCCTCCCACCATATTATGATGTTGCCCAAGTTTTGGGCTCGATCCGAAATCAATAGGTGTTCCAAATGGGACAATTCAAGTTCAACGGCAGTTCGTTCCTAATTGGAGTGGTTGGTGTATTCCATACTTCTAGCAATTGGATTTCATTCAAAACTCACCAAATGACTCCTCCCACCATATTATGATGTTGCCCAAGTTTTGGGCTCGATTCGAAATCAATTGGTGTTCCAAATTGGACAATTCAAGTTCAACGGCAATTCGTCCCTAATTGGAGTGGTTGGTGTATTCCATACTTCTAGCAATTGGATTTCATTCAAAACTCACCAAATGACTCCTCCCACCATATTATGATGTTGCCCAAGTTTTGGGATCGATCCGAAATCAATAGGTGTCAGAAAGTGGACAATTCAAGTTCAACGGCAGTTCATTACTAATTGGAGTGGTTGGTGTATTCCACACTTCTAGCGATTGGATTTCACTCAAAACTCTCCAAATGACTCCTCCCACCATATTATGATGTTGCCCAAGTTTTGGGCTCGATCCGAAATCAATAGGTGTGAGAAATTGGACAATTCAAGTTCAACGGCAGTTCGTTCCTAATTGGAGTGGTTGGTGTATTCCATACTTCTAGCGATTGGATTTCGCTCAAAACTCACCAAATGACTCCTCCCACCATATTATGATGTTGCCCAAGTTTTGGGCTCGATCCGAAATCAATAGGTGTGAGAAATTGGACAATTCAAGTTCAACGGCAGTTCGTTCCTAATTGGAGTGGTTGGTGTATTCCATACTTCTAGCGATTGGATTTCACTCAAAACTCACCAAATGACTCCTCCCACCATATTATGATGTTGCCCAAGTTTTGGGCCCGATCCGAAATCAATAGGTGTTCCAAATTGGACAATTCAAGTTCAACGGCAGTTCGTTCCTAATTGGAGTGGTTGGTGTATTCCACACTTCTAGCGATTGGATTTCACTCAAAACTCACCAATTGACTCCTCCCACCATATTATGATGTTACTCAAGTTTTGGGCTCGATCCGAAATCAATAGGTGTTCCAAATTGGACAATTCAAGTTCAAAGGCAGTTCGTTCCTAATTGGAGTGGTTGCTGTAATCCATACTTCTAGGGATTGGATTTTACTTAAAACTAACCAACTGACTCCCCCCACCATATTATGATGTTGCCGAAGTTTTGGGCTTGATCCGAAATCAATATGTGTGAGAAATTGGACAATTCAAGTTCGACGGCAGTTCGTTCCTAATTGGAGTGGTTGGCGTATTCCATACTTCTAGCGATTAGATTTCACTCAAAAATCACCAAATGACTCCCCCCACCATATTATGATGTTGCCCAAGTTTTGGGCTCGATCCGAAATCAATAGGTGTTCCAAATTGGACAATTCAAGTTCAACGGCAGTTCGTTACTAATTGGAGTGGTTGGTGTATTCCATACTTCTGGTGATTGGATTTCACTCAAAACTCTCCAAATGAATCCTCCGACCATATTATGATGTTGCCCAAGTTTTGGGCACGATCCGAAATCAATAGGTGTTCCAAATTGGACATTTCAAGTTCAACGGCATTTCGTTCCTAATTGGAGTCGTTGGTGTATTCCATACTTCTAGCGATTTGATTTCACTCAAAACTCACCAAATGACTCCTCCCAATATATTATGATGTTGCCCAAGTTTGGGGCTCGATTCGAAATCAATAGGTGTGAGAAATTGGACAATTCAAGTTCAACGGCAGTTCGTACCTAATTGGAGTGGTCGGTGTATCCCATACTTCTAGCGATTGGATTTCACTCAAAACTCACCAAATGACTCCTCCCACGATATTATGATGTTGCCCAAGTTTTGGGCTCGATCCGAAATCATTAGGTGTTTGAAATTGGACAATTCAATTCCAACGGCAGTTCGTTCCTAATTGGTGTGGTTGGTGTATTCCATACTTCTAGCGATTGGATTTCACTCAAAACTCACCAAATGACTCCTCCCACCATATTATGATGTTGCCCAAGTTTTGGGCTCGATCCGAAATCAATAGGTGTGAGAAATTGGACAATCCAAGTTCAACGACAGTTTGTTCCTAATTGGAGTGGTTGGTGTATTCCATACTTCTAGCGATTGGATTTCACTCAAAACTCACCAAAAGACTCCTCCCACCATATTATGATATTGCCCAAGTTTGCGGCTCGGTCCGAAATCAATAGGTGTGAGAAATTGGACAATTCAAGTTCAACGGCAGTTCGTTCCTAATTGGAGTGGTTGGTGTATTCCATACTTCTAGCGATTGGATTTCATTCAAAACTCACCAAATGACTCCTTCCACCATATTATGATGTTGCCCAAGTTTTGGGCTCGATCCGAAATCAATAGGTGTGAGAAATTGGACAATTCAAGTTCAATGGAAGTTCGTTCCTAATTGGAGTGGTTGGTGTATTCCATACTTCTAGCGATTGGATTTCACTCAAAACTCATCAAATGACTCCTCCCACCATATTATGATGTTGCCCAAGTTTTGGGCTAGATTCGAAATCAATAGGTGTTCCAAATTGGACCATTCATGTTCAACGGCAGTTCGCTCATAATTGGAGTGGTTGGTGTATTCCATACTTCTGGCGATTGGATTTCACTCAAAACTCACCAAATGACTCCTCCGACCATTCTATGATGTTGCCCAAGTTTTGGGCACGATCCGAAATCAATAGGTGTTCCAAATTGGACAATTCAAGTTCAACGGCAGTTCGTTCCTAATTGGAGTGGTTGGTGTATTCCATACTTCTAGCGATTGGATTTCACTCAAAACTCACCAAATGACTCCTCCCACCATATTATGATGTTGCCCAAGTTTTGGGCTCGATTCGAAATCAATAGGTGTGAGAAATTGGACAATTCAAGTTCAGCGGAAGTTCGTTCCTAATTGGAGTGGTTGGTGTATTCCATACTTCTAGCGATTGTATTTCACGCAAAACTCACCAAATGACTCCTCCCACCGTATTATGATGTTGCCCAAGTTTTGGGCTCGATCCGAAATCAATAGGTGTGAGAAATTGGACAATTCAAGTTCAACGGTAGTTCGTTCCTAATTGGAGTGGTTGGTGTATTCCATACTTCTAGCGATTGGATTTCACTCAAAACTCACCAAATGACTCCTCCCACCACATTATGATGTCGCCCAAGTTTTGGGCTCGATCCGAAATCAATAGCTGTTCCAAATTGGACAATTCAATGTCAAGGGCAGTTCGTTCCTAATTGGAGTGGTTGGTGTATTCCATACTTCTAGCGATTGGATTTCACTCAAAACTCACCAAATGACTCCTCCCACCATATTATGATGTTGCCCAAGTTTTGGGCTCGATTCGAAATCAATTGGTGTTCCAAATTGGACAATTCAAGTTCAACGGCAATTCGTCCCTAATTGGAGTGGTTGGTGTATTCCATACTTCTAGCAATTGGATTTCATTCAAAACTCACCAAATGACTCCTCCCACCATATTATGATGTTGCCCAAGTTTTGGGATCGATCCGAAATCAATAGGTGTCAGAAAGTGGACAATTCAAGTTCAACGGCAGTTCATTACTAATTGGAGTGGTTGGTGTATTCCACACTTCCAGCGATTGGATTTCACTCAAAACTCTCCAAATGACTCCTCCCACCATATTATGATGTTGCCCAAGTTTTGGGCTCGATCCGAAATCAATAGGTGTGAGAAATTGGACAATTCAAGTTCAACGGCAGTTCGTTCCTAATTGGAGTGGTTGGTCTATTCCACACTTCTAGCGATTGGATTTCACTCAAAACTCACGAAATGACTCCTCCCACCCTATTATGATGTTGCCCAGGTTTTGGGCTCGATCCGAAATCAATAGGTGTTCCAAATTGGACAATTCAAGTTCAACGGCAGTGCGTTCCTAATTGGAGTGGTTGGTGTATTCCATACTTCTAGCGATTGGATTTCGCTCAAAACTCACCAAATGACTCCTCCCACCATATTATGATGTTGCCCAAGTTTTGGGCTCGATCCGAAATCAATAGGTGTGAGAAATTGGACAATTCAAGTTCAACGGCAGTTCGTTCGTAATTGGAGTGGTTGGTGTATTCCATACTTCTAGCGATTGGATTTCACTCAAAACTCACCAAATGACTCCTCCCACCATATTATGATGTTGCCCAAGTTTTGGGCTCCATCCGAAATCAAAAGGTGTTCCAAATTGGACAATTGAAGTTCAACGGCAGTTCGTTCCTAATTGGAGTGGTTGGTCTATTCCACACTTCTAGCGATTGGATTTCACTCAAAACTCACGAAATGACTCCTCCCACCCTATTATGATGTTGCCCAGGTTTTGGGCTCGATCCGAAATCAATAGGTGTTCCAAATTGGACAATTCAAGTTCAACGGCAGTGCGTTCCTAATTGGAGTGGTTGGTGTATTCCATACTTCTTGCGATTGGATTTCACTCAAAACTCACCAAATCACTCCTCCCACCATATTATGATGTTGCCCAAGTTTTGGGCTCGATCCGAAATCAATAGGTGTGAGAAATTGGACAATTCAAGTTCAATGGCAGTTCGTTCCTAATTGGAGTAGTTGGTGTATTCCATACTTCTAGCGATTGGATTTCATTCAAAACTCACCAAATGACCCCTCCCACCATATTATGATGTTGCCCAAGTTTTGGGATCGATCCGAAATCAATAGGTGTGAGAAAGTGGACAATTCAAGTTCAACGGCAGTTCGATCCTAATTGGAGTGGTTGGTGTATTCCACACTTCTAGCGATTGGATTTCACTTAAAACTCTCCAAATGACTCCTCCCACCATATTATGATGTTGCCCAAGTTTTGGGCTCGATCCGAAATCAATAGGTGTGAGAAATTGGACAATTCAAGTTCCACGGCAGTTCGTTCCTAATTGGAGTGGTTGGTGTATTCCATACTTCTAGCGATTGGATTTCACTCAAAACTCACCAAATGACTCCTCCCACCATATTATGATGTTGCCCAAGTTTTGGGATCGATCCGAAATCAATAGGTGTGAGAAATTGGACAATTCAAGTTCAGCGGAAGTTCGTTCCTAATTGGAGTGGTTGGTGTATTCCATACTTCTAGCGATTGGATTTCACGCAAAACTCACCAAATGACTCCTCCCACCATATTATGATGTTGCCCAAGTTTTGGGCTCGATCCGAAATCAATAGGTGTGAGAAATTGGACAATTCAAGTTCAGCGGAAGTTCGTTTCTAATTGGAGTGGTTGGTGTATTCCATACTTCTAGCGATTGGATTTCACTCAAAACTCACCAAATGACTCCTCCCACCATGTTATGATGTTGCCCAAGCTTTGGGCTCGATCCGAAATCAATAGGAGTGAGAAACTGGACAATTCAAGTTCAACGGCAGTTCGTTCCTAATTGGAGTGGTTGGTGTATTCCACACTTCTAGCGATTGGATTTCACTCAAAACTCACCAAATGACTCCTCCCATCATATTATGATGTTGCCCAAGTTTTGGGCTCGATCCGAAATCAATAGGTGTGAGAAATTGGACAATTCAAGTTCAACGGCAGTTCGTTCCGAATTGGAGTGGTTGGTGTATTCCATACTTCTAGCGATTGGATTTCACTCAAAACTCACCAAATGACTCCTCCCACCATATTACGATGTTGCCCAAGTTTGGGGCTCGATCCGAAATCAATAGGTGTTTCAAATTGGACAATTCAAGTTCAACGGCAGTTCGTTCCTAATTGGAGTGGTTGGTGTATTCCATACTTCTAGCGATTGGATTTCACTCAAAACTCACAAAATGACTCCTCCCACCATTCTATGAGGTTGCCCAAGTTTTGGGCTCGATCCGAACTTAATAGGTGTGAGAAATTGGACAATTTAAGTTCAACTGCAGTTCGTTCCTAATAGGAGTTGTTGGTGTATTACATACTTCTAGCGATTGGATTTCACTCAAAACTCACCAAATGACTCCTCCCACCATATTATGTTGTTGCACAAGTTTTGGGCTCGATCCGAACTCAATAGGTGTGAGAAATTGGACAATTTAAGTTCAACGGCAGTTCGTTCCGAATTGGAGTTGTTGGTGTATTACATACTTCTAGCGATTGGATTTCACTCAAAACTCACCAAACTACTCCTCCCACCATATTATGATGTTGCCCAAGTTTTGGGCCCGATCCGAAATCAATAGGTGTGAGAAATTGGACAATTCAAGTTCAACGGCAGTTCGTTCCTAATTGGAGTGGTTGGTGTATTCCACACTTCTAGCGATTGGATTTCACTCAAAACTCACCAAATGACTTCTCCCATCATATTATGATGTTGCACAACTTTGGGGTTCCATCCGAAATCAATAGGTGTGAGAAATTGGACAATTCAAATTCAACGGCACTTCGTTCCTAATTGGAGTGGTTGGTGTATTCCATACTTCTAGCTATTGGATTTCACTCAAAACTCACCAAATGACTCCTCCCACCATATTATGATGTTGCCCAAGTTTAGGGCTCGATCCGAAATCAATAGATGTTCCAAATTGGACAATTAAAGTTCAACGGCAGTTCGTTCCTAATTGGAGTGGTTGGTGTATTCCATACTTCTAGCGATTGGATTTCACTCAAAACTCACCAAATGACTCCTCCCACCAAATTATGATGTTGCACAAGTTTTGGGCTCGATCCGAAATCAATAGGTATGAGAAATTGGACAATTCAAGTTCAACGGCAGTTCGTTCCTAATTGGAGTGGTTGGTGTATTCCATACTTCTAGCGATTGTATTTCACTCAAAACTCACCAAATGACTCCTCCCATCATATTATGATGTTGCACAAGTTTGGGGTTCCATCCGAAATCAATAGGTGTGAGAAATTGGACAATTCAAGTTCAACGGCAATTCGTTCCTAATTGGAGTGGTTCGTGTATTCCATACTTCTAGCTAATGGATTTCACTCAAGACTCACCATATGACTCCTCCCACCATATTATGCTGTTGCCCAAGTTTTGGGCTCGATCCGAAATCAATAGGTGTTCCAAATTGGACAATTCAAGTTCAACGGCAGTTCGTTCCTAATTGGAGTGGTTGGTGTATTCCATACTTCTAGCGATTGGATTTCACTCAAAACACACCAAACGACTCCCCCCACCATATTATGATGTTGCCCAAGTTTTGGGCTCGATCCGAAATCAATAGGTGTGAGAAATTGGACAATTCAAGTTCAACGGCAGTTCGTTCCTAATTGGAGTGGTTGGTGTATTCCATACATCTAGCGATTGGGTTTCACTAAAAACTCACCAAATGACTCCTCCCACCATATTATGATGTTGCCCAAGTTTTGGGCTAGATCCGAAATCAATAGGTGTTCCAAATTGGACAATTAAAGTTCAATGACAGTTCGTTCCTAATTGGAGTGGTTGGTGTATTCCACACTTCTAGCGATTGGATTTCACTCAAAACTCACCAAACGACTCCCCCCACCATATTATGATGTTGCCCAACTTTTGGGCTCGATCCGAAATCAATAGGTGTGAGAAATTGGACAATTCAAGTTCAACGGCAGTTCGTTCCTAATTGGAGTGGTTGGTGTATTACATACTTCTAGCGATTGGATTTCACTCAAAACTCACCAAACGACTCCTCCCATGATATTACGTTGTTGCCCAAGTTTTGGGCCCGATCTGAAGTCAATAGGTGTGAGAAATTAGACAATTCAAGTTCAACGGCAGTTCATTCCTGACTGGAGTGGTTGGTGTATTCCATACCTCTTGCGATTGGATTTCACTCAAAACTCACCAAATGACTCCTCCCACCATATTATGATGTTGCCCAAGTCTTGGGCACGATCCGAAATCAATAGGTGTGAGAAATTGGACAATTCAAGTTCAACGGCAGTTCGTTCCTAATTGGAGTGGTTGGTGTATTACATATTTCTAGCGATTGGATTTCACTCAAAAGTCACCAAACGACTCCTCCCACGATATTATGTTGTTGCCCAAGTTTTGGGCCCGATCCGAAATCAATGGGTGTGAGAAATTGGACAATTCAAGTTCACCGGCAGTTCGTTCCTAATTGGAGTGGTTGGTGTATTCCATACTTCTAGCGATTGGATTTCACTCAAAACTCACCAAATGACTCCTCCCACCATATTATGTTGTTGCCCAAGTTTTGGGCTCGATCCGAACTCAATAGGTGTGAGAAATTGGACAACTTAAGTTCAACAGCAATTCGTTCCGAATTGGAGTTGTTGGTGTATTACATACTTCTAGCGATTGGATTTCACTCAAAACTCACCAAACGACTCCTCCCACCATATTATGATGTTGCCCAAGTTTTGGGCCCGATCCGAAATCAATAGGTGTGAGAAATTGGACAATTCAAGTTCAACGGCAGTGCGTTCCTAATTGGAGTGGTTGGTGTATTCCATACTTCTAGCGATTGGATTTCACTCAAAACTCACCAAATGACTCCTCCCATCATATTATGATGTTGCACAAGTTTGGGGTTCCATCCGAAATCAATAGGTGTGAGAAATTGGACAATTCAAATTCAACGGCACTTCGTTCCTAATTGGAGTGGTTGGTGTATTCCATACTTCTAGCGATTGGATTTCACTCAAAACTCACCAAATGACTCCTCCCACCATATTATGATGTTGCACAAGTTTGGGGTTCCATCCGAAATCAATAGGTGTGAGAAATTAGACAATTCAAGTTCAATGGCACTTCGTTCCTAATTGGAGTGGTTGGTGTATTCCATACTTCGAGCGATTGGATTTCACTCAAAACTCACCAAATGACTCCTCCCACCATATTATGTTGTTGCACAAGTTTGGGGTTCCATCCGAAATCAATAGGTTTGAGAAATTGGACAATTCAAGTTCAACGGCAGTTCGTTCCTAATTGGAGTGGTTGGTGTATTCCATACTTCTAGCGATTGGATTTCACTCAAAACTCACCAAATGACTCCTCCCACCATATTATGATGTTGCCCAAGTTTTGGGGTCGATCCAAAATCAATAGCTGTTCCAAATTGGACAATTCAAGTTCAACGGCAGTTCGTTCTGAATTGGAGTGGTTGGTGTATTCCATACTTCTAGCGATTGGATTTCACTCAAAACTCACCAAATCACTCCTCCCACCATATTACGATGTTGCCCAAGTTTTGGGCTCGATCCGAAATCAATACGTGTTCCAAATTGGACAATTGAAGTTCAACGGCAGTTCGTTCCTAATTGCAGTGGTTGGTGTATTCCGTACTTCTAGCGATTGGATTTCACTCAAAACTCACCAAATGACTCCTCCCACCATATTATGATGTTGCCCAAGTTTTGGGCCCGATCCGAAATCAATAGGTGTGAGAAATTGGACAATTCAAGTTCAACGGCAGTTCGTTCCTAATTGGAGTGGTTGGTGTATTCCATACTTCTAGCGATTGGATTTCACTCAAAACCCACCAAATGACTCCTCCCACCATATTATGTTGTTGCACAAGTTTGGGGTTCCATCCGAAATCAATAGGTTTGAGAAATTGGACAATTCAAGTTCAACGGCAGTTCGTTCCTAATTGGAGTGGTTGGTGTATTCCATACTTCTAGCGATTGGATTTCACTCAAAACTCACCAAATCACTCCTCCCACCATATTACGATGTTGCCCATGTTTTGGGCTCGATCCGAAATCAATACGTGTTCCAAATTGGACAATTCAAGTTCAACGGCAGTTCGTTCCTAATTGGAGTGGTTGGTGTATTCCATACTTCTAGCGATTGGATTTCACTCAAAACTCACCAAATGACTCCTCCCACCATATTATGTTGTTGCCCAAGTTTTGGGCTCGATCCGAACTCAATAGGTGTGAGAAATTGGACAACTTAAGTTCAACGGCAGTTCGTTCCGAATTGGAGTTGTTGGTGTATTACATACTTCTAGCGATTGGATTTCACTCAAAACTCACCAAACGACTCCTCCCACCATATTATGATGTTGCCCAAGTTTTGGGCCCGATCCGAAATCAATAGGTGTGAGAAATTGGACAATTCAAGTTCAACGGCAGTTCGTTCCTAATTGGAGTGGTTGGTGTATTCCATACTTCTAGCGATTGGATTTCACTCAAAACTCACCAAATGACTCCTCCCATCATATTATGATGTTGCACAAGTTTGGGGTTCCATCCGAAATCAATAGGTGTGAGAAATTGGACAATTCAAATTCAACGGCACTTCGTTCCTAATTGGAGTGGTTGGTGTATTCCATACTTCTAGCGATTGGATTTCACTCAAAACTCACCAAATGACTCCTCCCACCATATTATGATGTTGCACAAGTTTGGGGTTCCATCCGAAATCAATAGGTGTGAGAAATTAGACAATTCAAGTTCAATGGCACTTCGTTCCTAATTGGAGTGGTTGGTGTATTCCATACTTCGAGCGATTGGATTTCACTCAAAACTCACCAAATGACTCCTCCCACCATATTATGTTGTTGCACAAGTTTGGGGTTCCATCCGAAATCAATAGGTTTGAGAAATTGGACAATTCAAGTTCAATGGCAGTTCGTTCCTAATTGGAGTGGTTTGTGTATTCCATACTTCTAGCGATTGGATTTCACTCAAAACTCACCAAATGACTCCTCCCACCATATTATGATGTTGCCCAAGTTTTGGGGTCGATCCAAAATCAATAGCTGTTCCAAATTGGACAATTCAAGTTCAACGGCAGTTCGTTCTGAATTGGAGTGGTTGGTGTATTCCATACTTCTAGCGATTGGATTTCACTCAAAACTCACCAAATCACTCCTCCCACCATATTACGATGTTGCCCAAGTTTTGGGCTCGATCCGAAATCAATACGTGTTCCAAATTGGACAATTCAAGTTCAACGGCAGTTCGTTCCTAATTGCAGTGGTTGGTGTATTCCGTACTTCTAGCGATTGGATTTCACTCAAAACTCACCAAATGACTCCTCCCACCATATTATGATGTTGCCCAAGTTTTGGGCCCGATCCGAAATCAATAGGTGTGGGAAATTGGACAATTCAAGTTCAACGGCAGTTCGTTCCTAATTGGAGTGGTTGGTGTATTCCATACTTCTAGCGATTGGATTTCACTCAAAACCCACCAAATGACTCCTCCCACCATATTAGGATGTTGCCCAAGTTTTGGGCCCGATCCGAAATCAGTAGGTGTGAGAAATTAGACAATTCAAGTTCAACGGCAGTTCGTTCCTAATTGGAGTGGTTGGTGTATTCCATACCTCTTGCGATTGGATTTCACTCAAAACTCATCAAATGACTCCTCCCACCATATTATGATGTTGCCCAAGTCTTGGGCTCGATCCGAAATCAATAGGTGTGAGAAATTGGACAATTCAAGTTCAATGGCAGTTCGTTCCTAATTGGAGTGGTCGGTGTATTCCATACTTCTAGCGATTGGATTTCACTCAAAACTCACCAAATGACTCCCCCCACCATATTATGATGTTGCCCAAGTTTTGGGCTCGATCCGAAATCAATAGGTGTTCCAAATTGGACAATTCAAGTTCAACGGCAGTTCGTTCCTAATTGGAGTGGAGGGTGTATTCCACACTTCTAGCAATTGGATTTCACTCAAAAATCACCAAATGACTCCTCCCACCATATTATGATGTTGCCCAAGTTTTGGGCGCGATCCGAAATCAATAGGTGTTCCAAATTGGACAATTCAAGTTCAACAGCAGTTCGTTCCAAATTGGAGGGGTCGGTGTATTCCATACCTCTAGTGATTGGATTTCACTCAAAACTCACCAAATGACCCCTCCCACCATATTACGATGTTGCCCAAGTTTGGGGCTCGATCCGAAATCAATAGGTGTGAGAAATTGGACAATTCAAATTCAACGGCAGTTCGTTCCTAATTGGAGTGGTTGGTGTATTCCATACTTCTAGCGATTGGATTTCACTCAAAACTCACTAAATGACTCCTCCCACCATATTATGATGTTGCCCAAGTTTTGGTCTCGATCCGAAATTAAAAGGTGTTCCAATCGGACAATTCAAGTTGAACGGCAGTTTGTGCCTAATTGGAGTGGTCGGTGTATTCCATACGTCTAGCGATTGGATTTCACTCAAAACTCACCAAATGACTCCTCCCACCATATTATGATGTTGCCCAAGTTTTGGGCTCGCTCCGAAATCAATAGGTGTGAGAAATTGGACAATTCAAGTTCAACGGTAGTTCGTTCCTAATTGGAGTGGTTGGTGTATTGCATACTTCTAGCGATTGGATTTCACTCAAAACTCACCAAATGACTCCTCCCACCATATTATGATGTTGCCCAAGTTTTGGGCTCGCTCCGAAATCAATACGTGTGAGAAATTGTACAATTCAAGTTCAACGGCAGTTCGTTCCTAATTGGAGTGGTTGGTGTATTCCATACTTCTAGCGATTGGATTTCACTCAAAACTCACCAAATGACTCCTCCCACCATATTATGATGTTGCCCAAGTTTTGGGCTCGCTCCGAAATCAATAGGTGTGAGAAATTGGACAATTCAAGTTCAACGGCAGTTCGTTCCTAATTGGAGTGGTTGGTGTATTGCATACTTCTAGCGATTGGATTTCACTCAAAACTCACCAAATGACTCCTCCCACCATATTATGATGTTGCCCAAGTTTTGGGCTCGCTCCGAAATCAATAGGTGTGAGAAATTGGACAATTCAAGTTCAACGGCAGTTCGTTCCTAATTGGAGTGGTTGGTGTATTCCATACTTCTAGCGATTGGATTTCACTCAAAACTCACCAAATGACTCCTCCCACCATATTATGATGTTGCCCAAGTTTTGGGCTCGATCCGAAATCAATAGGTGTTACAAATTGGACAATTCAAGTTCAACAGCAGTTCGTTCCAAATTGGAATGGTTGGTGTATTCCATACATCTAGCGATTGGATTTCACTCAAAACTTACCAAATGACTCCTCCAACCATATTATGATGTTACCCAAGTTTTGGGCTCGATCCGAAATCAATAGGTGTGAGAAATTGGACAATTCAAGTTCAACGGCAGTTCGTTCCTAAGTGGAGTGGTTGGTGTATTCCATACTTCTAGCGATTGGATTTCACTCAAAACTCACCAAATGACTCCTCCCACTATATTATTTTGTTGCCCAAGTTTTGGGCTCGATCCGAAATCAATAGGTGTTCCAAATTGGACAATTCAAGTTCACCGGCAGTTCGTTCCTAAATGGAGTGGTTGGTGTATTCCATACTTCTAGCGATTGGATTTCACTGAAAACTCACCAAATGACTCCTCCCACGATATTATGATGTTGCCCAAGTTATGGTCTCGATAAGAAATCAATAGGTGTTCCAAATTGGACAATTCAACGGCAGTTCGTTCCTAATTGGAGTGGTTGGTGTATTCCATACTTCTAGCGATTGGATTTCACTCAAAACTCACCAAATGACTCCTCCCACGATATTATGATGTTGCCCAAGTTTTGGGCTCGCTCCGAAATCAATAGGTGTGAGAAATTGGACAATTCAAGTACAACGGCAGTTCGTTCCTAATTGGAGTGGTTGGTGTATTCCATACTTCTAGCGATTGGATTTCACTCAAAACTCACCAAATGACTCCTCCCACCATATTATGATGTTGCCCAAGTTTGGGGCTCGATCTGAAATCAATAGGGATGAGAAATTGAACAATTCAAGTTCGACGGCAGTTCGTTCCTAATTGGAGTGGTTGGTGTATTCTATACTTCTAGCGATTGGATTTCACTCAAAACTCCCCAAAAGACTTCTCCCACCATATTATGATGTTGCCCAAGTTTTGGTCTCGCTCTTAAATCAATAAGCGTTCCAACTTGGACAATTCAAGTTCAACGGCAGTTCATTCCTAATTGGAGGGGTTGGTGTATTCCATACTTCTAGCGATTGGATTTCACTCAAAACTCACCAAATGACTCCTGCCACCATATTATGATGTCGCCCAAGTTTTGGGCTCGATCCGAAATCAATAGGTGTTCCAAATTGGACAATTCAACGGCAGTTCGTTCCTAATTGGAGTGGTTGGTGTATTCCATACTTCTAGCGATTGGATTTCACTCAAAACTCACCAAATGACTCCTACCACCATATTATGTTGTTCCCCAAGCTTTGGTCTCGATCCGAAATCAATAGGTGTGCAAAATTGGACAATTCAAGTTCAACGGCAGTTCCTTCCTAATTGGAGTGGTTGTTGTATTCCATACTTCTAGCGTTTGGATTTCACTCAAAACTCACCAAATGACTCCTCCCACCACATTATGATGTTGCCCAAGTTTTGGGCTCGATCCGAAATCAATAGGTGTTCCAAATTGGACAATTCAAGTTCAACGGCAGTTCGTTCCTAACCGGAGTGGTTGGTGTATTCCATACTTCTAGTGATTGGATTTCTCTCAAAACTCCCCAAATGACTCCTCCCACCATATTATGATGTTGCCCAGGTTTTGGGCTCGATTCGAAATAAATAGGTATGAGAAATTGGACAATTCAAGTTCAACGGTAGTTCATTCCTAATTGGATTGGTTGGTGTATTCCATACTTCTAGCGATTGGATTTCACTAAAAACTCACCAAATGACTCCTCCCACCATATTATGATGTTGCCCAAGTTTTGGGCTCGATCCGAAATCAATAGGTGTTCCAAATTGGACAATTCAAGTTCAACGGCAGTTCGTTCCTAACCGGAGTGGTTGGTGTATTCCATACTTCTAGCGATTGGATTTCACTCAAAACTCACCAAATGACTTCTCCCGCCATATTATGATGTTGCCTAAGTTTAGGGCTCGATCCGAAATCAATAGGTGTTCCAAATTGGACAATTCAAGTTCAACGGCAGTTCGTTCCTAATTGTTGTGGTTGGTGTATTCCATACTTCTAACGATTCGATTTCACTCAAAACTCACCAAATGACTCCTCCCACCATATTATGATGTTGCCCAAGTTTTGGGCGCGATCCGAAATCAATAGGTGTTCCAAATTGGACAATTCAAGTTCAACAGCAGTTCGTTCCAAATTGGAGGGGTCGGTGTATTCCATACCTCTAGTGATTGGATTTCACTCAAAACTCACCAAATGACCCTCCCACCATATTACGATGTTGCCCAAGTTTGGGGCTCGATCCGAAATCAATAGGTGTGAGAAATTGGACAATTCAAGTTCAACGGCAGTTCGTTCCTAATTGGAGTGGTTGGTGTATTCCACACTTCTAGCGATTGGATTTCACTCAAAACTCACCAAATGACTTCTCCCGCCATATTATGATGTTGCCTAAGTTTTGGGCTCGATCCGAAATCAATAGGTGTTCCAAATTGGACAATTCAAGTTCAATGGCAGTTCGTTCCTAATTGGGGTGGTTGGTGTATTCCATACTTCTAACGATTCGATTTCACTCAAAACTCACCAAATGACTCCTCCCACCATATTATGTTGTTGCACAAGTTTGGCGTTCCATCCGAAATCAATATGTGTGAGAAATTGGACAATTCAAGTTCAACGACAGTTCGGTCCTAATTGGAGTGGTTGGTGTATTCCATACTTCTAGTGATTGGATTTCATTCAAAACTCCCCAAATGACTCCTCCCACCATATTATGATGTTGCCCAGGTTTTGGGCTCGATTCGAAATAAATAGGTATGAGAAATTGGACAATTCAAGTTCAACGGCAGTTCATTCCTAATTGGAGTGGTTGGTGTATTCCATACTTCTAGCGATTGGATTTCACTCAAAACTCACCAAGTGACTCCTCCCACCATATTATGATGTTGCCCAAGTTTTGGTTTCGATCCGAAATCAATAGGTGTGAGAAATTGGACAATTCAAGTTCAACGGCAGTTCGTTCCTAATTGGAGTGGTTGGTGTATTCCATACTTCTAGCGATTGGATTTCACTCAAAACTCACCAAATGACTCCTCCCACCACATTATGTTGTTGCCCAAGTTTTGGGCTCGACCCGAAATCAATACGTGTTCCAAATTGGACAATTCAAGTTCAACGGCGGTTCGTTCCTAATTGGAGTGGTTTGTGGATTCCATACTTCTAGCGATTGGATTTCACTTAAAACTCACCAAATGACTCCTCCCACCATATTACGATGTTGCCCAAGTTTTGGGCTCGATCCGAAATCAATAGGTGTGCGAAATTGGACAATTCAAGTTCAACGGCAGTTCGTTCCTAATTGGAGTGGTTGGTGTATTCCATACTTCTAGCGATCGGATTTCACTCAAAACTCACCAAATGACTCCTCCCACCATATTATGATGTTGCCCAAGTTTTGGGCTTGATCCGAAATCAATAGGTGTTCCAAATTAGACAATTCAAGTTCAACGGCAGTTCGTTCCTAATTGGAGTGGTTGGTGTATTCCACACTTCTAGCGATTGGATTTCACTCAAAACTCACCAAATGACTCCTCCCACCATATTACGATGTTGCCCAAGTTCTGGTCTCGATCCGAAATCAATTGGTGTTCCAAATTGGACAATTCAAGTTCAACGGCAGTTCGTTCCTAACTGGAGTGGTTGGTGTATTCCATACTTCTAACGATTGGATTTCACTCAAAACTCACCAAATGACTCCTCCCACCATATTATGATGTTGCCCAAGTTTTGGGCTCGCTCCGAAATCAATAGGTGTGACAAATTGGACAATTCAAGTTCAACAGCAGTTCGTTCCAAATTGGAATGGTTGGTGTATTCCATACATCTAGCGATTGGATTTCACTCAAAACTTACCAAATGACTCCTCCAACCATATTATGATGTTACCCAAGTTTTGGGCTCGATCCGAAATCAATAGGTGTGAGAAATTGGACAATTCAAGTTCAACGGCAGTTCGTTCCTAAGTGGAGTGGTTGGTGTATTCCATACTTCTAGCGATTGGATTTCACTCAAAACTCACCAAATGACTCCTCCCACTATATTATTTTGTTGCCCAAGTTTTGGGCTCGATCCGAAATCAATAGGTGTTCCAAATTGGACAATTCAAGTTCACCGACAGTTCGTTCCTAATTGGAGTGGTTGGTGTATTCCATACTTCTAGCGATTGGATTTCACTCAAAACTCACCAAATGACTCCTCCCACCATATTATGATGTTGCCCAAGTTTTGGGCTCGCTCCGAAATCAATAGGTGTGAGAAATTGGACAATTCAAGTTCAACGGCAGTTCGTTCCTAATTGGAGTGGTTGGTGTATTGCATACTTCTAGCGATTGGATTTCACTCAAAACTCACCAAATGACTCCTCCCACCATATTATGATGTTGCCCAAGTTTTGGGCTCGCTCCGAAATCAATAGGTGTGAGAAATTGGACAATTCAAGTTCAACGGCAGTTCGTTCCTAATTGGAGTGGTTGGTGTATTCCATACTTCTAGCGATTGGATTTCACTCAAAACTCACCAAATGACTCCTCCCACCATATTATGATGTTGCCCAAGTTTTGGGCTCGATCCGAAATCAATAGGTGTTACAAATTGGACAATTCAAGTTCAACAGCAGTTCGTTCCAAATTGGAATGGTTGGTGTATTCCATACATCTAGCGATTGGATTTCACTCAAAACTTACCAAATGACTCCTCCAACCATATTATGATGTTACCCAAGTTTTGGGCTCGATCCGAAATCAATAGGTGTGAGAAATTGGACAATTCAAGTTCAACGGCAGTTCGTTCCTAAGTGGAGTGGTTGGTGTATTCCATACTTCTAGCGATTGGATTTCACTCAAAACTCACCAAATGACTCCTCCCACTATATTATTTTGTTGCCCAAGTTTTGGGCTCGATCCGAAATCAATAGGTGTTCCAAATTGGACAATTCAAGTTCACCGGCAGTTCGTTCCTAAATGGAGTGGTTGGTGTATTCCATACTTCTAGCGATTGGATTTCACTGAAAACTCACCAAATGACTCCTCCCACGATATTATGATGTTGCCCAAGTTATGGTCTCGATAAGAAATCAATAGGTGTTCCAAATTGGACAATTCAACGGCAGTTCGTTCCTAGTTGGAGTGGTTGGTGTATTCCATACTTCTAGCGATTGGATTTCACTCAAAACTCACCAAATGACTCCTCCCACGATATTATGATGTTGCCCAAGTTTTGGGCTCGCTCCGAAATCAATAGGTGTGAGAAATTGGACAATTCAAGTACAACGGCAGTTCGTTCCTAATTGGAGTGGTTGGTGTATTCCATACTTCTAGCGATTGGATTTCACTCAAAACTCACCAAATGACTCCTCCCACCATATTATGATGTTGCCCAAGTTTGGGGCTCGATCTGAAATCAATAGGGATGAGAAATTGAACAATTCAAGTTCGACGGCAGTTCGTTCCTAATTGGAGTGGTTGGTGTATTCTATACTTCTAGCGATTGGATTTCACTCAAAACTCCCCAAAAGACTTCTCCCACCATATTATGATGTTGCCCAAGTTTTGGTCTCGCTCTTAAATCAATAGGCGTTCCAAATTGGACAATTCAAGTTCAACGGCAGTTCGTTCCTAATTGGAGGGGTTGGTGTATTCCATACTTCTAGCGATTGGATTTCACTCAAAACTCACCAAATGACTCCTGCCACCATATTATGATGTCGCCCAAGTTTTGGGCTCGATCCGAAATCAATAGGTGTTCCAAATTGGACAATTCAACGGCAGTTCGTTCCTAATTGGAGTGGTTGGTGTATTCCATACTTCTAGCGATTGGATTTCACTCAAAACTCACCAAATGACTCCTACCACCATATTATGTTGTTCCCCAAGCTTTGGTCTCGATCCGAAATCAATAGGTGTGCAAAATTGGACAATTCAAGTTCAACGGCAGTTCGTTCCTAACTGGAGTGGTTGGTGTATTCCATACTTCTAACGATTGGATTTCACTCAAAACTCACCAAATGACTCCTCCCACCATATTATGATGTTGCCCAAGTTTTGGGCTCGCTCCGAAATCAATAGGTGTGACAAATTGGACAATTCAAGTTCAACAGCAGTTCGTTCCAAATTGGAATGGTTGGTGTATTCCATACATCTAGCGATTGGATTTCACTCAAAACTTACCAAATGACTCCTCCAACCATATTATGATGTTACCCAAGTTTTGGGCTCGATCCGAAATCAATAGGTGTGAGAAATTGGACAATTCAAGTTCAACGGCAGTTCGTTCCTAAGTGGAGTGGTTGGTGTATTCCATACTTCTAGTGGTTGGATTTCACTCAAAATTAACCAAATGACTCCTCCCACCATATTATGAT
Organism: Prunus avium; assembly: GCF_965620075.1. NCBI lineage: Eukaryota > Viridiplantae > Streptophyta > Magnoliopsida > Rosales > Rosaceae > Prunus > Prunus avium. The sequence continues at coordinate 3,878,279 of NC_142287.1, forward strand.
GTTGCCCTAGTTTTGGGCTCGATCCGAAATCAATAGGTGTTCCAAATTGGACAATTCAAGTTCAACGGCAGTTCGTTCCTAATTGTTGTGGTTGGTGTATTCCATACTTCTAACGATTCGATTTCACTCAAAACTCACCAAATGACTCCTCCCACCATATTATGATGTTGCCCAAGTTTTGGGCGCGATCCGAAATCAATAGGTGTTCCAAATTGGACAATTCAAGTTCAACAGCAGTTCGTTCCAAATTGGAGGGGTCGGTGTATTCCATACCTCTAGTGATTGGATTTCACTCAAAACTCACCAAATGACCCCTCCCACCATATTACGATGTTGCCCAAGTTTGGGGCTCGATCCGAAATCAATAGGTGTGAGAAATTGGACAATTCAAGTTCAACGGCAGTTCGTTCCTAATTGGAGTGGTTGGTGTATTCCACACTTCTAGCGATTGGATTTCACTCAAAACTCACCAAATGACTTCTCCCGCCATATTATGATGTTGCCTAAGTTTTGGGCTCGATCCGAAATCAATAGGTGTTCCAAATTGGACAATTCAAGTTCAATGGCAGTTCGTTCCTAATTGGGGTGGTTGGTGTATTCCATACTTCTAACGATTCGATTTCACTCAAAACTCACCAAATGACTCCTCCCACCATATTATGTTGTTGCACAAGTTTGGCGTTCCATCCGAAATCAATATGTGTGAGAAATTGGACAATTCAAGTTCAACGACAGTTCGGTCCTAATTGGAGTGGTTGGTGTATTCCATACTTCTAGTGATTGGATTTCATTCAAAACTCCCCAAATGACTCCTCCCACCATATTATGATGTTGCCCAGGTTTTGGGCTCGATTCGAAATAAATAGGTATGAGAAATTGGACAATTCAAGTTCAACGGCAGTTCATTCCTAATTGGAGTGGTTGGTGTATTCCATACTTCTAGCGATTGGATTTCACTCAAAACTCACCAAGTGACTCCTCCCACCATATTATGATGTTGCCCAAGTTTTGGTTTCGATCCGAAATCAATAGGTGTGAGAAATTGGACAATTCAAGTTCAACGGCAGTTCGTTCCTAATTGGAGTGGTTGGTGTATTCCATACTTCTAGCGATTGGATTTCACTCAAAACTCACCAAATGACTCCTCCCACCACATTATGTTGTTGCCCAAGTTTTGGGCTCGACCCGAAATCAATACGTGTTCCAAATTGGACAATTCAAGTTCAACGGCGGTTCGTTCCTAATTGGAGTGGTTTGTGGATTCCATACTTCTAGCGATTGGATTTCACTTAAAACTCACCAAATGACTCCTCCCACCATATTACGATGTTGCCCAAGTTTTGGGCTCGATCCGAAATCAATAGGTGTGCGAAATTGGACAATTCAAGTTCAACGGCAGTTCGTTCCTAATTGGAGTGGTTGGTGTATTCCATACTTCTAGCGATCGGATTTCACTCAAAACTCACCAAATGACTCCTCCCACCATATTATGATGTTGCCCAAGTTTTGGGCTTGATCCGAAATCAATAGGTGTTCCAAATTAGACAATTCAAGTTCAACGGCAGTTCGTTCCTAATTGGAGTGGTTGGTGTATTCCACACTTCTAGCGATTGGATTTCACTCAAAACTCACCAAATGACTCCTCCCACCATATTACGATGTTGCCCAAGTTCTGGTCTCGATCCGAAATCAATTGGTGTTCCAAATTGGACAATTCAAGTTCAACGGCAGTTCGTTCCTAACTGGAGTGGTTGGTGTATTCCATACTTCTAACGATTGGATTTCACTCAAAACTCACCAAATGACTCCTCCCACCATATTATGATGTTGCCCAAGTTTTGGGCTAGATCCGAAATCAATAGGTGTTCCAAATTGGACAATTCAAGTTCAACGGCAGTTCGTTCCTAACTGGAGTGGTTGGTGTATTCCATACTTCTAGCGATTGGATTTCACTCAAAACTCACCAAATGACTCCTCCCACCATATTATGAGGTTGCCCAAGTTTTGGGCTCGATCCGAAATCAATAGGTGAGAGAAATTGGTCAATTCAATTTCAACGACAGTTTGTTCCTAACTGGAGTGGTTGGTGTATTCCATACTTCTAGCGCTTGGATTTCACTCAAAACTCACCAAATGACTCCTCCCACCATATTATGATGTTGCCCAAGTTTTGGGCTCGATCCGAAATCAATAGGTGTTCCGAATTGGACAATTCAAGTTCAACGGCTGTTCGTTCCTAACAGGAGTGGTTGGTGTATTCCATACTTCTAGCGATTGGATTTCACTCAAAACTCACCAAATCACTCCTCCCACCATATTATGATGTTGCCCAAGTTTGTGGCTCGATCCGAAATCAATTGGTGTGAGAAATTGGACAATTCAAGATCAACGGCATTTCGTTCAAAATTGTAGTGGTTGGTGTATTCTATACTTCTAGCCATTGGATTTCACTCAAAACTCACCAAATGACTCCTCCCACCATATTATGATGTTGCCCAAGTTATGGTCTCGATCCGAAATCAATAGGTGTTCCAAATTGGACAATTCAAGTTCAACGACAGTTCTTTCCGAATTGGAGTGGTTGGTGTATTCCATACTTCTAGCGATTGGATTTCACTCAAAACTCACCAAATGACTCCTCCCACCATATTACGATGTCGCCCAAGTTTTGGGCTCGATCTGAAATCAATAGGTGTTCCAAATTGGACAATTCAAGTTCAACGGCAGTTCGTTCCTAATTGGAGTGGTTGGTGTATTCCATACTTCTAGCGATTGGATTTCACTCAAAACTCACCAAATGACTCCTCCCACCATATTATGATGTTGCCCAAGTTTGGGGCTCGATCCGAAATCAATAGGTGTGAGAAATTGGACAATTCAAGTTCAACGGCAGTTCGTTCCTAATTGGAGTGGTTGGTGTATTCCACACTTCTAGCGATTGGATTTCACTCAAAACTCACCAAATGACTCCTCCCACCGTATTACGATGTTGCTCAAGTTTTGGTCTCGATCCGAAATCAATTGGTGTTCCAAATTGGACAATTCAAGTTCAACGGCAGTTCGTTCCCAATTGGAGTGGTTGGTGTATTCCATACTTCTAGCGATTGGATTTCACTCAAAACTCACCAAATGACTTCTCCCGCCATATTATGATGTTGCCTAAGTTTTGGGCTCGATCCGAAATCAATAGGTGTTCCAAATTGGACAATTCAAGTTCAATGGCAGTTCTTTCCTAATTGGGGTGGTTGGTGTATTCCATACTTCTAACGATTGGATTTCACTCAAAACTCACCAAATGACTCCTCATACCATATTATGTTGTTGCACAAGTTTGGGGTTCCATCCGAAATCAATATGTGTGAGAAATTGGACAATTCAAGTTCAACGACAGTTCGGTCCTAATTGGAGTGGTTGGTGTATTCCATACTTCTAGTGATTGGATTTCATTCAAAACTCCCCAAATGACTCCTCCCACCATATTATGATGTTGCCCAGGTTTTGGGCTCGATTCGAAATAAATAGGTATGAGAAATTGGACAATTCAAGTTCAACGGCAGTTCATTCCTAATTGGAGTGGTTGGTGTATTCCATACTTCTAGCGATTGGATTTCACTCAAAACTCACCAAGTGACTCCTCCCACCATATTATGATGTTGCCCAAGTTTTGGTTTCGATCCGAAATCAATAGGTGTGAGAAATTGGACAATTCAAGTTCAACGGCAGTTCGTTCCTAATTGGAGTGGTTGGTGTATTCCATACTTCTAGCGATTGGATTTCACTCAAAACTCACCAAATGACTCCTCCCACCACATTATGTTGTTGCCCAAGTTTTGGGCTCGACCCGAAATCAATACGTGTTCCAAATTGGACAATTCAAGTTCAACGGCGGTTCGTTCCTAATTGGAGTGGTTTGTGGATTCCATACTTCTAGCGATTGGATTTCACTTAAAACTCACCAAATGACTCCTCCCACCATATTACGATGTTGCCCAAGTTTTGGGCTCGATCCGAAATCAATAGGTGTGCGAAATTGGACAATTCAAGTTCAACGGCAGTTCGTTCCTAATTGGAGTGGTTGGTGTATTCCATACTTCTAGCGATCGGATTTCACTCAAAACTCACCAAATGACTCCTCCCACCATATTATGATGTTGCCCAAGTTTTGGGCACGATCCGAAATAAATAGGTGTCCCAAATTGGACAATTCAAGTTCAATAGCAGTTCGTTCCTAATTGGAGTGGTTGGTGTATTCCATACTTCTAGCGATTGGATTTCACTCAAAACTCACCAAATGACTCCTCCCACCATATTATGATGTTGCCCAAGTTTTGGGCTCGATCCGAAATCAATAGGTGTTCCAAATTGGACAATTCAAGTTCAACGGCAGTTCGTTCCTAACTGGAGTGGTTGGTGTATTCCATACTTCTAGCGATTGGATTTCACTCAAAACTCAACAAATGACTCCTCCCACCATATTATGAGGTTGCCCAAGTTTTGGGCTCGATCCGAAATCAATAGGTGTGAGAAATTGGTCAATTCAATTTCAACGACAGTTTGTTCCTAATTGGAGTGGTTGGTGTATTCCATACTTCTAGTGATTGGATTTCTCTCAAAACTCCCCAAATGACTCCTCCCACCATATTGTGATGTTGCCCAGGTTTTGGGCTCGATTCGAAATAAATAGGTGTGAGAAATTGGACAATTCAAGTTCAACGGCAGTTCGTTCCTAATTGGAGTGGTTGGTGTATTCCATACTTCTAGCGATTGGATTTCTCTCAAAACTCCCCAAATGACTCCTCCCACCATATTATGAGGTTGCCCAAGTTTTGGGCTCGATCCGAAATCAATAGGTGAGAGAAATTGGTCAATTCAATTTCAACGACAGTTTGTTCCTAACTGGAGTGGTTGGTGTATTCCATACTTCTAGCGCTTGGATTTCACTCAAAACTCACCAAATGACTCCTCCCACCATATTATGATGTTGCCCAAGTTTTGGGCTCGATCCGAAATCAATAGGTGTTCCGAATTGGACAATTCAAGTTCAACGGCTGTTCGTTCCTAACAGGAGTGGTTGGTGTATTCCATACTTCTAGCGATTGGATTTCACTCAAAACTCACCAAATCACTCCTCCCACCATATTATGATGTTGCCCAAGTTTGTGGCTCGATCCGAAATCAATTGGTGTGAGAAATTGGACAATTCAAGATCAACGGCAGTTCGTTCAAAATTGTAGTGGTTGGTGTATTCTATACTTCTAGCCATTGGATTTCACTCAAAATTCACCAAATGACTCCTCCCACCATATTATGATGTTGCCCAAGTTATGGTCTCGATCCGAAATCAATAGGTGTTCCAAATTGGACAATTCAAGTTCAACCACAGTTCTTTCCGAATTGGAGTGGTTGGTGTATTCCATACTTCTAGCGATTGGATTTCACTCAAAACTCACCAAATGACTCCTCCCACCATATTACGATGTCGCCCAAGTTTTGGGCTCGATCTGAAATCAATAGGTGTTCCAAATTGGACAATTCAAGTTCAACGGCAGTTCGTTCCTAATTGGAGTGGTTGGTGTATTCCATACTTCTAGCGATTGGATTTCACTCAAAACTCACCAAATGACTCCTCCCACCATATTATGATGTTGCCCAAGTTTGGGGCTCGATCCGAAATCAATAGGTGTGAGAAATTGGACAATTCAAGTTCAACGGCAGTTCGTTCCTAATTGGAGTGGTTGGTGTATTCCACACTTCTAGCGATTGGATTTCACTCAAAACTCACCAAATGACTCCTCCCACCGTATTACGATGTTGCTCAAGTTTTGGTCTCGATCCGAAATCAATTGGTGTTCCAAATTGGACAATTCAAGTTCAACGGCAGTTCGTTCCCAATTGGAGTGGTTGGTGTATTCCATACTTCTAGCGATTGGATTTCACTCAAAACTCACCAAATGACTTCTCCCGCCATATTATGATGTTGCCTAAGTTTTGGGCTCGATCCGAAATCAATAGGTGTTCCAAATTGGACAATTCAAGTTCAATGGCAGTTCTTTCCTAATTGGGGTGGTTGGTGTATTCCATACTTCTAACGATTGGATTTCACTCAAAACTCACCAAATGACTCCTCATACCATATTATGTTGTTGCACAAGTTTGGGGTTCCATCCGAAATCAATATGTGTGAGAAATTGGACAATTCAAGTTCAACGACAGTTCGGTCCTAATTGGAGTGGTTGGTGTATTCCATACTTCTAGTGATTGGATTTCACCCAAAACTCCCCAAATGACTCCTCCCACCATATTATGATGTTGCCCAGGTTTTGGGCTCGATTCGAAATCAATAGGTATGAGAAATTGGACAATTCAAGTTCAACGGCAGTTCATTCCTAATTGGAGTGGTTGGTGTATTCCATACTTCTAGCGATTGGATTTCCCTAAAAACTCACCAAGTGACTCCTCCCACCGTATTATGATGTTGCCCAAGTTTTGGGCTCGATCCGAAGTCAATAGGTGTTCCAAATTGGACAATTCAAGTTCAACGGCAGTTCATTCCTAATTGGAGTGGTTGGTGTATTCCATACTTCTAGCGATTGGATTTCACTCAAAACTCACCAAATGACTCCTCCCACCATATTATGATGTTGCCCAAGTTTTGGGCTCGATCCAAAATCAATAGGTGTGAGAAATTGGACAATTCAAGTTCAACGGCAGTTCGTTCCTAACTGGAGTGGTTGGTGTATTCCATACTTCTAGCGATTGGATTTCACTCAAAACTCAACAAATGACTCCTCCCACCATATTATGAGGTTGCCCAAGTTTTGGGCTCGATCCGAAATCAATAGGTGTGAGAAATTGGTCAATTCAATTTCAACGACAGTTTGTACCTAATTGGAGTGGTTGGTGTATTCCATACGTCTAGCGATTGGATTTCACTAAAAACTCACCAAATGACTCCTCCCACCATATTATGATGTTGCCCAAGTTTTGGGCACGATCCGAAATAAATAGGTGTCCCAAATTGGACAATTCAAGTTCAATAGCAGTTCGTTCCTAATTGGAGTGGTTGGTGTATTCCATACTTCTAGCGATTGGATTTCACTCAAAACTCACCAAATGACTCCTCCCACCATATTATGATGTTGCCCAAGTTTTGGGCTCGATCCGAAATCAATAGGTGTTCCAAATTGGACAATTCAAGTTCAACGGCAGTTCGTTCCTAACTGGAGTGGTTGGTGTATTCCATACTTCTAGCGATTGGATTTCACTCAAAACTCAACAAATGACTCCTCCCACCATATTATGAGGTTGCCCAAGTTTTGGGCTCGATCCGAAATCAATAGGTGTGAGAAATTGGTCAATTCAATTTCAACGACAGTTTGTTCCTAATTGGAGTGGTTGGTGTATTCCATACTTCTAGTGATTGGATTTCTCTCAAAACTCCCCAAATGACTCCTCCCACCATATTGTGATGTTGCCCAGGTTTTGGGCTCGATTCGAAATAAATAGGTATGAGAAATTGGACAATTCAAGTTCAACGGTAGTTCATTCCTAATTGGATTGGTTGGTGTATTCCGTACTTCTAGCGATTGGATTTCACTAAAAACTCACCAAATGACTCCTCCCACCATATTATGATGTTGCCCAAGTTTTGGGCTCGATCCGAAATCAATAGGTATTCCAAATTGGACAATTCAAGTTCAACGGCAGTTCGTTCCTAACCGGAGTGGTTGGTGTATTCCATACTTCTAGCGATTGGATTTCACTCAAAACTCACCAAATGACTCCTCCCAGGACATTATGTTGTTGCCCATGTTTTGGGGTCGATCCGAAATCAATAGGTGTTCCAAATTGGACAATTCAAGTTCAACGGCAGTTCGTTCCTAATTGGAGTGGTTAGTGTATTCCATACTTCTAGCGATTGGATTTCACTCAAAACTCACCAAATGACTCCCCCCACCATATTATGATGTTGCCCATGTTTGGGGCTCGATCCGAAATCAATAGGTGTGAGAAATTGGACAATTCAAGTTCATTGGCAGTTCGTTCCTAATTGGAGTGGTTAGTGTATTCCATACTTCTAGCGATTGGATTTCACTCAAAACTCACCAAATGACTCCCCCCACCATATTATGATGTTGCCCATGTTTGGGGCTCGATCCGAAATCAATAGGTTTGAGAAATTGGACAATTCAAGTTCATTGGCAGTTCGTTCCTAATTGGAGTGGTTCGTGTATTCCACACTTCTAGCGATTGGATTTCACTCAAAACTCACCAAATGACTCCTCCCACCATATTATGATGTTGCCCAAGTTTTGGGCTCGATCCGAAATCAATAGGTGTTCCAAATTGGACAATTCAAGTTCAACGGCAGTTCGTTCCTAACTGGAGTGGTTGGTGTATTCCATACTTCTAGCGATTGGATTTCACTCAAAACTCACCAAATGACTCCTCCCAACATATTATGAGGTTGCCCAAGTTTTGGGCTCGATCCGTAATCAATAGGTGTGACAAATTGGTCAATTCAATTTCAACGACAATTTGTTCCTAATTGGAGTGGTTGATGTATTCCATACGTCTAGTGTTGTTAATTATTTTGTTAACTCGCAATTGTACGGGGCAATTAGTAATATAGCAAGACAAGTACGAGGTCGTACCCACGAAGACTGAGAAGTTTAAATTAGTTATGTACGTAGATTACCGAATTCAAGAAGTTAGGAAGTTAAGTCTAAAACAGAAATTAAAGTGAGAGTGATTGTGATTGTGAAAGGAAGTGAGCAAACTGAAATTGCGAATGGAAGCAAATAAACAAGTGTAACAAAGAGTGGTTTTAAGAGTTGGAAAACAGATTTGGAGACTAGGGCATTCGAATCACCATAACAATTCAATTCTGGGTTATATGGAGTCAAGTAACAAGTCTAATTCAGATTCAAAGATTGATTCTAGCTAAAGTATGATTAGGCCATGGTGTTTGATCCTAACCTTGTGTTCCTAATTCCCTAATTTGATCATTTGTTGTCTAACCTAAAATTAAGCATTAGGAACCCATTAAGCATAGAAGAACAATTTAAACAACCAAGCATGTATCTAATCCCTGTTGTCGAATGTCCATACATACTCTTCCTATTCATAGTTCAATTCGAATTAAAGCATGGTGTCTACTCTTAATTCAAACCAAGATAGTTAACAAACAAGTTCTAATGGTGATCAATCATTCAAACAAGCATGTTAACTTATAAGCATAATGAATAAGAACATGAATCATGAATCAAACTTGAAACTCCAAACTTATAAACCCAGAATATTCATGTTAGGTTACATCGAAGCCCTAGTTATGGATTTAGTTACTCATAATGGAAAAGAAACTAAAATAGAAATGGGAAAACATAATGAATTCCATAAGAGTAGAAAAACCCTTTTCTGAAGTTCTTGTAGTGTCCAATGCTTCTCCAAGAGCTTCTCCACGTCTAGAAGGATGTATGAAGGATATGGAGGTGATTTGAGATGAGCTTGAGTGAGTGGTGATGGATGAGAAAGAGGAAATTCGTAGGGAAATGGAAGGGAGGTTTTCTGGAGCTGTTTTGGTGATTTTGGGGCAGTTTAGAGTATTGGGTTGATTGCTTGAGTGTTTGGGGTTGTGGGAATGTATGAGGATGATTTCTGGATGATGGAAGTGTGGAGGATGGCTGAAGTGAATTTTGTAGCTTGAAGACTCCTCTATTTATAGGGCTAAGAGGGAGGAACATCATGATGAAATCCAACACCACCATTCCTCATTTAATACAACCCATAACTCCCACTTCATCTTGTCTATGTTAGTGTGGTTGGAATCAATCCCATCCCATACTTCTTTTGCTGCACCTCAAGCTTTCTTCACATGGGATCAAAGGTGATCAATTGTGGCTGCCTTTTGCTGCCAACCCATGTGGTCTTCTTTTGGTTGTTGAACAAAAACGAGTCTTCTGAACCAGACTTGGTGTAGGAAGGCCAGAGGTTTCAAAACTTATCCAATGGGGCTCAAATCTGGATATGTTGTAGTAGACACCCATTGGAACAACTTCTATGAAGAAAGTATTCCCATCGGAGCAGTAGAAGTATGCGTTTTGGGCCTTGCAATTTGGCTGCCGAACAGAGACTGGAATTGACTTCATTTCATTTATGCTTTACATGCATGCACATGCTTTCTCTATAATAACTCCAGCATGTACCAACTTGATCCTTTAGAATTTCATAGCTGGAATGCCTCCCCACTTCACTCATTATGTTGGATCCAAAGTCAGTTGCAGCATGGGTGAGGCACATGGAGGCACATGACAAAGCTGGCAGCTGCAAATCCTCCTGAGCAGGGTTGAGTGTTGGGCGGGCTGAGCACTCCACAAATGTCCAATTGGGCTGAAATGTGGATATGTTGTACTAGACACCCATTGGAACAAGTTTCATGAAGATCTTCACCTCATCCAAGCCCCATAGCATGCTGATCCAAGGCCAAGAAGCTGACCTACGAAATTGGGCTGGAAAGGAGTTGTAGCCAAAATGTGTTTGTCTTTAAGCCCTTCTTCCATTCACCCAAATCAAGCCTTAACATGCATGGATTGCATCATTTCCTATCCAAAGTCATCATTGTTACCTAAATGTCAATTAACTGAAAGATAAACACAAAAAGGATTAAAAGCACAAGTTTAACTCAAACACATAGCCAAATCATAAGCTAGAAGGGTACAAAATGATATACAATTATGAACCGATCAAATACCCCCAAACCTAGATTTTGCTAGTCCTCGAGCAAAACAACACAAAACAAAGTTAAAAACAAAAAGTTAACTAAACCACTTTCGTAGGTAACTCGATTGCATTGAGCGTATGCAACAAGCCTTTAAACCTCTAGGCATCCCTAGTAGGAGGAGTTGTGTCTCCTGAGGGTTTAACAGAAACGATACCCACAAACGCATTACTAACTCTACAAAACAAAGTGGTTAGTAAAACTTGAAATCAACTAATGAGAACGAAAGAAAACTTTAGTCATACCTCCAACACCGTAGAGTTGCCAAGATAGGTGATCAATCAGTGTGTAATGTGGAAGCTATAGCTCAAAGGCACACGGTTTCAAAGCAAGCACACTCAAACCTTGAATAAAGAACATGCTTCGACTCTAATTCTCACAGATAACACTCAATCACTCAGAATCAATGGTTTTATTCTCTCAAACAAGCTAAAGTGAGTATATGAAATAGAAGCACAATATTTGGTTAGATCTCATGAAGGGAATCAAATACTAAGAATAGAGATACACACATACCTACCAGCACCCATGAATACATCCTCAAAGATCAGCTAGGTCTTTCACAAGGTTTGTAATGAAAGGTAAGGTTAGGGGAAATGGAAGAATTGGAAGAAAAAACAGGTAACTTAAGAACATACCAAGGTTGCATTCTTCATTGATCTGCAAGGTAGCATTGACTTATAATGGCATGGCTGCAAACTTCATGGTACCACCTGGCATAGACTTTATTTATTTATTTATTTTTATTTTTTTTTTACACTTAGATCAAATCGAAACACTTTCATCTTCGTTGATTTGATCTGCATCTTCATTAACTTCATTGCACAGAATCACACCATCTTTCATTTAGGCACATGGTAGCAACTTCCTTGCTTCAAACTTTATCTTGGCACACCTTGGTATATTTCTAAGCTATAGGGTATGGCTACAATAGGTGAAGTATCTCAGATTGAGATACAAAGGTAGGGAAATGATGAGGGTGATAGAAGAAAAGGCTTTAAGTGTTTGGCTTCAAGAGGGTTGATGGAACACACATATAGGTAGGGTGAAAAGAAAGCACATCGAATGGTTATGCACACATAGCCTAGCATCACTTCAATGAGTTCATTCATGAATGAGAGCAAGCACATGATATCTGCAAAAGAGAATCATCCTTAGTATTCAATCAAAATGGAATAATGAGATCATTTAGAGTGAAATGAAGAAAATAAATTGGGATGAGAAGTAGAAACACTTTAAACCCTCTCAAGAAAGCAATTGGGCTCAATATAGCTCACTAGGGTAGTCTCCACTATTCTCCTTCGAGAATTTGAGCATGGTACTTTAGCCACCAGAATTCTAGGAGCCAAAGCTTTGTGAAGTGCAAAATTCTGATATGAAAACCTCAATGGCAGCTCCATAGCATTGATTGTATGACATTAAAAAAAAAAAAAAAATTAGTGACAAATGAACGAAAATTGAAAACACAAATGAATGAAATTTGAAAACCTTCCCCCCAGACCTGAATTGAACATTGTCCTCAATGTTAAAGCAAAGTAAAGATGATTGAGAACAAGTAAATGATAAAGGGAAAAGTTAAGAAAAAGTTTAGAAGAAAAAAAAAATATATATATATATATACAAGCAACTCACGGATGACCAGTTAAGGGCCTCAGAAAACACAGCCAGGGGATCCGGGAAGGTTGGAGGGGTCACAATGGTCCCGCTTAAAACCCAAACTTCTTAGACACCGAAGGTGTCGCCTAAAGAACTCCTAGACACTGTATTGACGGAGGTGCTCACTGGGGTTACCAAAAGTTAGCTCATATGAAAAAAAATTATTTAAAGAAACAGAAACTTAAAATGACTAAAATAAAAACAAAACAAGTAAAGAGAAAGGATAGAAATGCTCCCCCTTGATGCGATTAGGTCGATTGCTACCAAGCACCTTCTTCTTGAACACATGGGTTGCCTCCCAAGAAGCGCCTTAGTTACTGTCTTGGCAAGACATTATGTGATCAGCTAAGTTGATGGTACAAAGGGAAGTTGATCCACCACATGGCCTGTTTGAATGCCAGCTGAGATTCCCTCATAGAATGGCTTTAAACGTTGTCCATTTACTTTGAAAGTTGAGCCGTCTTTAGGGTTTTGAATCTCCACAGCTCCATAGGGAGAAACATTGACCACGGTGAATGGGCCTTGCCATCTAGACTTCAATTTTCCTGGAAAGAGACGCAATCGTGAGTTAAACAAAAGAACTGACATACCTTTGGAGAACTCTTTCCGTTGAATGTTTCTGTCATGGTAACTCTTGGTTCGTTCTTTGTAAAGCTTTGCATTCTCATAAGACTCATGTCTAATTTCTTCCAATTCATTGAGCTGAAACTTTCTTGCATGGCCTGCCTTGTCTAGATCAAAATTTAACTTCTTGATGGCCCAAAAAGCATTGTGTTCAAGCTCCATTGGCAGGTGACAAGCTTTCCCAAACACAAGACGATAAGGGCTCATCCCAATGGGAGTCTTATATGCAGTCCTATAAGCCCATAATGAATCATTGAGCTTGGCTGCCCAATCTTTCCTTGTATTGTTCACCACCTTCTCCAGGATGTGCTTAATTTCTCTATTGCTTATTTCCACTTGACCAGAAGTTTGCGGATGATATGGTGTAGAGACTCGATGGGTGATGTTGTACTTCTTCATGAGTGCTTCGAATGGCTTGTTACAGAAGTGGCTGCCTCCATCACTAATGACAGCCCTTGGAGTACCAAACCTTGTGAAAATATTATCCTTCAAGAACTTGAGCACCACCTTATGATCATTGGTTTTGGCGGCTATGGCTTCCACCCATTTAGACACATAATCAACAGCAACAAGTATGTAAGTACAACCAAAGGAATATGGGAATGGTCCCATGAAATCAATACCCCACACATCGAAGAGCTCCACAACAAGTATGCTATTCAATGGCATTTCGTTCCTGCGACTTATGTTCCCCATCCTTTGACACCTATCACACTTAACACAAAAATTAAACGCATCTTTGAATAGAGTGGGCCAAAAGAAACCAGATTGGAGAATTTTAAGTGCTGTTTTCTTAGCTCCAAAGTGACCTCCACAAGCCAATTCGTGGCTATGCCTAAGTATGCTTTCTTGCTCTTCTTCTGGAACACATCTTCTGATGAGTTGATCCGGGCAATGCTTGAATAAGAAAGGTTCATCCCAGACATAATGTTTCACCATGGAAAAGAACTTCTTCTTGTCCTGAGAAGTTAGATCATTTCTAAGAACACCACAAGCAAGATAATTAACAAAATCAGCATACCATGGTTCTTTGACTTGGGCAGCATATAGTTGTTCATCAGGGAAAGTCTCATTCAAGGGTAGCACAGCTTCTCCTTTTTCTTCAACCACAATTCTGCTCAAATGATCAGCTACCACATTCTCACATCCCTTCTTGTCTCGAATTTCCAAATCGAACTCTTGCAGCAAGAGAATCCATCTAATTAAGCGTGGTTTTGCGTCCTTCTTAGTGAGCAAGTATCTAAGAGCTGCATGGTCAGAATAAACAATTACTTTAGAACCAACAAGATAAGAACGAAATTTTTCTAAAGCAAAAACCACAGCAAGGAACTCCTTCTCTGTTGTGGAGTAGTTGATTTGAGCATCATTCAAGGTCCGGCTAGCATAATGAATCACATGGGGGAGCTTGTTCTTCTTTTGACCTAAAACTGCACCAATAGCAAAGTCAGAGGCATCACACATTATTTCAAATGGTAAAGACCAATCTGGAGCTATGATAATAGGGGCTGAAGTTAGCTCCCTCTTCAAGGTAGTAAAGGCTTCCATGCAAGCTTCATTAAACTCAAAAACAGCATCCTTAGCAAGGAGATTACACAATGGCCTTGTAATGCTTGAGAAATTTTTGATGAACCTTCTATAGAATCCAGCATGACCTAGAAAGCTTCTAATTCCTTTCATAGAGGTAGGGGGTGGCAGATTTGAGATGAGATCGATCTTGGCTTTATCCACTTCAATTCCCTTGCTTGAAATCACATGGCCTAGCACAATGCCTTGTCTCACCATGAAGTGACACTTCTCCCAATTCAAAATCAGATTTGTTTCCTGGCATCTTTTAAGCACTAGAGACAAGTGGTGAAGACAATTATCAAAAGAGGAACCAAAAACTGAAAAATCATCCATAAATACCTCAATGAATCGTTCCACCATATCTGAAAAGATTGACATCATGCATCTTTGGAAAGTTGCTGGGGCATTGCACAAACCGAATGGCATCCTTCTATAAGCAAACGTACCAAATGGGCATGTGAATGTGGTTTTCTCTTGGTCTTCCGGAGCAATGGGAATTTGATTATAACCTGAAAAACCATCAAGAAAACAATAGTAAGCATGGCCAGATAAACGTTCAAGCATTTGATCAATAAAAGGCAAGGGGAAATGATCTTTTCTAGTGGATGTGTTCAACTTCCTGTAATCAATGCAAACTCTCCAACCAGTGATAGTTCGTGTAGGAACTATCTCATTCTTCTCATTCTTCACAACGGTGATTCCGGACTTCTTCGGAACAACTTGTACAGGGCTCACCCACTTAGAATCTGAAATTGGGTAGATGATTCCTACATCGAGTAGCTTTAAAACTTCAGCTCTAACCACCTCTTTCATGTTGGGATTTAGCCTCCTTTGGGCATCACGGGATGGTTTGCTGTCTTCTTCCATTAGAATCCGGTGCATGCACATGCTTGGACTAATTCCTTTGATGTCTGCTATGGTCCACCCAATGGCTGTTTTATGCTCTTTTAGAACCTTAATTAAGCTCTCTTCTTCATGTGAGGTGAGACCTGCAGCAATTATAACAGGGAGAGTTTCGTTAGCACCCAAATAAGTATATTTAAGATGATTGGGCAGTGGTTTAAGTTCTAGCTTTGGTGGGGTGATAATGGATGGCTCCAATTTCGTGGATGATGGTCCAAGAGGCTCGAGTGGTGGCCTAAAGGATGGTGGGTATGGTTGAAACACTTCTAAGGCAGCCACCACTTCTTGGAACTCCGGTTCACAAAGATCTTCCTCTTCTTGTGTTAAGACAGCTTCTAGAGCATCATTAGACTTTCTCTGCAAAATTTTGGAAGAAACCTCATGATCCACAACATCAATTGAAAAGCAAGAATCAAGAGAGATAGAAGGTTGAGATAGAGCATTAAGCATTTTAAATTCAACAGTTTCACCCAGAACAGTCATGGAAAGGGTGCTATCTTTCACTTTGATAACTGTGTCTGCAGTGGCCATGAATGGCCTGCCTAGGAGAATGCGATCAACATGATCTCCATTTGGATTGTCTTCCATGTCCATCACTACAAAATCAGCAGGGAGAATTAGTGTATTAACTTGAACTAAAATATCTTCTACAATACCTTTTGGATATTTTATAGAATGATCAGCTAGTTCAAGTCGTATTGAAGTCTTCTTCATCCCTTCTAAGCCAAGCTTTTGATACAATGAATATGGCATTAGGTTGACACTTGCTCCCAAGTCCAACATGGCTCTTCCAACCTTATTGCCTCCAATGTTAATGGGAATGTCAAAGCTGCCAGGATCAACTAGTTTTGGTGGAAGCTTCCTTTGCAACACAGCACTTACATTCTGGTCAAGCTTTACATCTTCATTTGGAGCGAAATTGAGCTTGTGAGTTTTCAAGTCCTTGATGAACTTTCCATATGCAGGAATCTGTTCAATAACATCAAGCAAAGGTAAATTGATATTAACTTTACTCAAAATATCATAAATCTCTTTAAAAGCCTTATCTTGCTTTGCTTTCTTAAGACGGCCTGGAAATGGAATCGGTGGAACATATGGAGCGGGTGGCACGTATCTATCTTCTTGAAGATGTGGTGGCACAAATTTGTCATCTCTCTTATGCAATTGGAATTGTTTGGATTCCTGAGAATCTGATTTGGCATTAGGAGCAGATTGAGAAGTTTTGAGATGTTCCCCTTCTGTAGCCGTGGTCTCCTCCTCTTCATCTTCTACAATCACAACATCATTTGAAAGATTAGAATCAACTTTACTATCAATGATCTTACCTGATCTGAGCACATGAATGGCCTTGGCTTCTTGGTTCTTTGGATTGATCTCGGTTTGGCTTGGCCATTTCCCAGGTGCTCTTTGAGTTATTTCAGCAGCTAATTGGCCTATTTGAACTTCCAATTTGGCAATGGCAGCTTGTGTAGTTTGCTGGAAATTGGATTGGTTGATTGCCATCTGCTTAACTATATCATCCAATGATGATGTTTGTTGTGGCTTTTGGAATGAAGGGGGATTGGCTTGATTCTGAGTATTCCTCCATGAAAAGTTTGGATGATTCCTCCAACCTGGATTATAACTTTGAGAGTATGGATCATTTCTTGGACCTTGGTTGTAGGAATTTACCAACTTAGCTTGCTCTTGCACAAATTCTGGATATCCAGCCCCAAGTGGACAAGCTATGGTAGCATGGTCAGGAGTTTCGCAAATACTACACACTTCCTTCGGAGGGCTTCTTGAGTTTAATGCAAGAAGAGCATCTAGCTTTTGTTCCAGTTTTGAAATCTGCACACTAGAAGCATCATTAGAACCACTAATAACACGTTTACCTCTTGTATCCGTATGTTGGGTCTCCATTGCTATCTCCTCAAAGAGTTCGTATGTTTCTTCTGGAGTTTTGGTTTTAAAAGAACCACCTGCAAAATTGGTGACTATATTATGACTAGAAGGGGTTAGTCCTTTATAAAACATACGCATTTGAAGCTTCAATGGAATCCCATGATGAGGACATTGGTTGAGCAGCCCATTGAATCTCTCCCATGCTTCACAAAACGATTCATCATCTTGCTGTGCAAATAACAAGATCTTATCCCTAAGCATGTCGGTCTTTTGCGTGGAGAAGTATTTCTCCAAGAACTTCTTTTGAATGGCAGCCCATGTAGTGAGTGAACCAGGCTTCAAAGAATTCAACCAATATTTCGCCTTATCCTTCAAAGTGTATGGAAACACTCTCATTCGAAGTTGATCTTCTGTCACACCTGTCAAGGGAAAAGAACTCACAACATTAAAAATATCCTTTATATGAGTTAATGGATCTTCATTAGGTAAACCATAAAAGGAAGGCAGCATATTAAGATGAGAAGATTTAAGCTCATAATTTCGAGCTACAGTGGGCAGCAAAATGCTTGAAGGAGATGCTGGAATTGTTGGGATATCAAGTTCTCCCATGAACTCATTGGCAGCCATCTCTTCTTCTTCTTCTTGGTCTGAACTTGCTTCCGAATTTGAAGGTGAAGAACCAGGAAGTTCAGTGTGGAGAGCAATACTTGTAAATGTGGCAAGAGCTTGCTCTTTTGCAGTTGACAACTCTCTTTCTAGACGATTATGAACTTCAGAGATCACCCGGTTGGGTTGCAACGATGGTCCTGCGTTCAAAGATCTGGAGCGTTGGAACGAAGACCTCACTTGTTCAAGGAACGGTCTTTTAGACATAAACTACCTGAAACAGAAAATTAGATTAATTAGAAACACTAAAAAGAATAGGGTAACCTTGGGCACATAACCAGGGAAGAACTTTCGTTCAGTCCCCGGCAACGGCGCCAAAATTTGTTGTTAATTATTATGTTAACTCGCAATTGTACGGGGCAATTAGTAATATAGCAAGACAAGTACGAGGTCGTACCCACGAAGACTGAGAAGTTTAAATTAGTTATGTACGTAGATTACCGAATTCAAGAAGTTAGGAAGTTAAGTCTAAAACAGAAATTAAAGTGAGAGTGATTGTGATTGTGAAAGGAAGTGAGCAAACTGAAATTGCGAATGGAAGCAAATAAACAAGTGTAACAAAGAGTGGTTTTAAGAGTTGGAAAACAGATTTGGAGACTAGGGCATTCGAATCACCATAACAATTCAATTCTGGGTTATATGGAGTCAAGTAACAAGTCTAATTCAGATTCAAAGATTGATTCTAGCTAAAGTATGATTAGGCCATGGTGTTTGATCCTAACCTTGTGTTCCTAATTCCCTAATTTGATCATTTGTTGTCTAACCTAAAATTAAGCATTAGGAACCCATTAAGCATAGAAGAACAATTTAAACAACCAAGCATGTATCTAATCCCTGTTGTCGAATGTCCATACATACTCTTCCTATTCATAGTTCAATTCGAATTAAAGCATGGTGTCTACTCTTAATTCAAACCAAGATAGTTAACAAACAAGTTCTAATGGTGATCAATCATTCAAACAAGCATGTTAACTTATAAGCATAATGAATAAGAACATGAATCATGAATCAAACTTGAAACTCCAAACTTATAAACCCAGAATATTCATGTTAGGTTACATCGAAGCCCTAGTTATGGATTTAGTTACTCATAATGGAAAAGAAACTAAAATAGAAATGGGAAAACATAATGAATTCCATAAGAGTAGAAAAACCCTTTTCTGAAGTTCTTGTAGTGTCCAATGCTTCTCCAAGAGCTTCTCCACGTCTAGAAGGATGTATGAAGGATATGGAGGTGATTTGAGATGAGCTTGAGTGAGTGGTGATGGATGAGAAAGAGGAAATTCGTAGGGAAATGGAAGGGAGGTTTTCTGGAGCTGTTTTGGTGATTTTGGGGCAGTTTAGAGTATTGGGTTGATTGCTTGAGTGTTTGGGGTTGTGGGAATGTATGAGGATGATTTCTGGATGATGGAAGTGTGGAGGATGGCTGAAGTGAATTTTGTAGCTTGAAGACTCCTCTATTTATAGGGCTAAGAGGGAGGAACATCATGATGAAATCCAACACCACCATTCCTCATTTAATACAACCCATAACTCCCACTTCATCTTGTCTATGTTAGTGTGGTTGGAATCAATCCCATCCCATACTTCTTTTGCTGCACCTCAAGCTTTCTTCACATGGGATCAAAGGTGATCAATTGTGGCTGCCTTTTGCTGCCAACCCATGTGGTCTTCTTTTGGTTGTTGAACAAAAACGAGTCTTCTGAACCAGACTTGGTGTAGGAAGGCCAGAGGTTTCAAAACTTATCCAATGGGGCTCAAATCTGGATATGTTGTAGTAGACACCCATTGGAACAACTTCTATGAAGAAAGTATTCCCATCGGAGCAGTAGAAGTATGCGTTTTGGGCCTTGCAATTTGGCTGCCGAACAGAGACTGGAATTGACTTCATTTCATTTATGCTTTACATGCATGCACATGCTTTCTCTATAATAACTCCAGCATGTACCAACTTGATCCTTTAGAATTTCATAGCTGGAATGCCTCCCCACTTCACTCATTATGTTGGATCCAAAGTCAGTTGCAGCATGGGTGAGGCACATGGAGGCACATGACAAAGCTGGCAGCTGCAAATCCTCCTGAGCAGGGTTGAGTGTTGGGCGGGCTGAGCACTCCACAAATGTCCAATTGGGCTGAAATGTGGATATGTTGTACTAGACACCCATTGGAACAAGTTTCATGAAGATCTTCACCTCATCCAAGCCCCATAGCATGCTGATCCAAGGCCAAGAAGCTGACCTACGAAATTGGGCTGGAAAGGAGTTGTAGCCAAAATGTGTTTGTCTTTAAGCCCTTCTTCCATTCACCCAAATCAAGCCTTAACATGCATGGATTGCATCATTTCCTATCCAAAGTCATCATTGTTACCTAAATGTCAATTAACTGAAAGATAAACACAAAAAGGATTAAAAGCACAAGTTTAACTCAAACACATAGCCAAATCATAAGCTAGAAGGGTACAAAATGATATACAATTATGAACCGATCAAATACCCCCAAACCTAGATTTTGCTAGTCCTCGAGCAAAACAACACAAAACAAAGTTAAAAACAAAAAGTTAACTAAACCACTTTCGTAGGTAACTCGATTGCATTGAGCGTATGCAACAAGCCTTTAAACCTCTAGGCATCCCTAGTAGGAGGAGTTGTGTCTCCTGAGGGTTTAACAGAAACGATACCCACAAACGCATTACTAACTCTACAAAACAAAGTGGTTAGTAAAACTTGAAATCAACTAATGAGAACGAAAGAAAACTTTAGTCATACCTCCAACACCGTAGAGTTGCCAAGATAGGTGATCAATCAGTGTGTAATGTGGAAGCTATAGCTCAAAGGCACACGGTTTCAAAGCAAGCACACTCAAACCTTGAATAAAGAACATGCTTCGACTCTAATTCTCACAGATAACACTCAATCACTCAGAATCAATGGTTTTATTCTCTCAAACAAGCTAAAGTGAGTATATGAAATAGAAGCACAATATTTGGTTAGATCTCATGAAGGGAATCAAATACTAAGAATAGAGATACACACATACCTACCAGCACCCATGAATACATCCTCAAAGATCAGCTAGGTCTTTCACAAGGTTTGTAATGAAAGGTAAGGTTAGGGGAAATGGAAGAATTGGAAGAAAAAACAGGTAACTTAAGAACATACCAAGGTTGCATTCTTCATTGATCTGCAAGGTAGCATTGACTTATAATGGCATGGCTGCAAACTTCATGGTACCACCTGGCATAGACTTTATTTATTTATTTTTTTTTATTTTTTTTTTACACTTAGATCAAATCGAAACACTTTCATCTTCGTTGATTTGATCTGCATCTTCATTAACTTCATTGCACAGAATCACACCATCTTTCATTTAGGCACATGGTAGCAACTTCCTTGCTTCAAACTTTATCTTGGCACACCTTGGTATATTTCTAAGCTATAGGGTATGGCTACAATAGGTGAAGTATCTCAGATTGAGATACAAAGGTAGGGAAATGATGAGGGTGATAGAAGAAAAGGCTTTAAGTGTTTGGCTTCAAGAGGGTTGATGGAACACACATATAGGTAGGGTGAAAAGAAAGCACATCGAATGGTTATGCACACATAGCCTAGCATCACTTCAATGAGTTCATTCATGAATGAGAGCAAGC